>NW_007252721.1:0-7085 GCF_000164805.1 Carlito syrichta
ACTAGTAAGCTAGTTGACTGAGCTAGCTGACTAAGTTAGCTAGCTGGTTAGCTAGCTTATTTAGCTAGCTGACTTAACTAGTTGGCTAACGAAATAGCTAGCTAATTTTTTGAGTTGGTTAACCAGTTAGCTAGCTGTTTTAACTAGTTGGCAAACGAGTTAACTGGCTGATTTAACTAGTTGGATAACAAGTTAGCTAGGTTGTTTAACTTGTTGGCTGATGAGTCGCCCAACTTGTTTGCTCGTTTAACACATTGACTGACTACTCAGCCAACTTATTTCCAGGCTTAACAAGGTGGCCCACTAGTCGGCCGACTAGTTAACTGGGTCAACGAGTTGACTGACAAGTTGGCCAACTAGTTAGCATGATTAACTAGTTGGCACTCTGGTTTCCTGACCTAACTAATCGGCCAACTATTTGGTTGACTGGTTGGTTGGCCTAATTATTTGGCCACCTAGTTAGCAGAGTTAACATCTCAGCTGACAAGTTGGCCAACTAGTCAGCTGATTGGTTAGGTGAAATCACTAGTTGGCTGGCTACACGGCCGACTGCATAGCTGACTTAACTAATAGGCTGGAGAGTTACCCAACTGGTCAGCTGAATTAACTTGTCAACCCGCAAGTGAACTGACTGATCAGCTGACTTAACTAGTCGGCCTGCAAGTGAGCCAACTCTTCATGTGATTTAACTAGTCAGCCGGTGAGGGAGCCAACTGTTCAGCTGACTTAACTATTCGGCTGGCAAATGAGCTGACTGGTCTGCTGACTTTAGTTGAAAGGCTAGTGAGTTGACTGGTCAGACGACTTAACTAGTTGATGTGCGACTGAGCCAACTGGTGAGTCGACTTAACTAGTCAGCAGTCAAGTGAGCCGATGGGTGAGCTGCCTTAACTAGTCAACCAGTGAGCTAGCCAACAAGTGAACTGAATTAACAAATCGGCAGGTGAGCAAACCGACTAGTTAGATGACGTGTTGGCCTGCGAATGAGCCAAAAAGTAATTGACCAGTTGGCAGGTGAACGAGCCAGCTAATTTGCTGACTGGTTGGCAGGCGAGTGTGTCGACTAGTTAGCTGACCTGATGGAAAGAGAGCGAGCCCACTAGTTATCTGATCCACTAGTTAAGTGGCTAGCCGATTAGTTAGTTAAGTAATTAGCTGATTCACTAGCTGACATAACTAGCTAGGTGAATAGCTAGCAGGCTATCTAGCTGATATAACTAGCTAGCAAACAAGCTATCTAGCTGTCTAGCTAGCTGACTTAAATAGGTAGCTAACTGGCAAGTTAGCTGGATTGCTGACTTAACTATCTAGCTGACAACCTAGCTGATTAGCTAGCTGACTGAACTGGCTAACTGAGTAACAACCTGACTATCTAGTTGACTTAACTAGCTAGCTGAATCGTTAGCTGACTTGTTAGCTGACTTAACTAGCTAACTGGCTAGCTAGTTGACTTTACTAACTGACTAGCTAGTTGGCTGGCTAGCTGGCTAGCCAGTTGATATAACTAGCTAGCTACTGGGTTGCTTAGATGGCTAGCCAGCTGTCTTACCTAGCTAGCTACCTGGCTGGTGGCTGGCCAGAAGGACAGCCATCTGGCTTAAATAGCCAGGCAGCTGCCTGGACAGTCAAATAGCCAGCCACCTTAACTAGCCAGCCACCCTACTCTTCAGTCAGCTAGCCAGCGGACTGAACTAGCTGGCCACATAACTGACAAGCCTGCTAACAAGCAGGCTTAATTTACCAGCGACCCAGTTAGCCAGGTGGCTTACCAGCTAACTTAACTAACTGACTTATGTAGATAGCCATTGGGCTAGACAGCTGGCTTAACTAGCTAGCCACCTAGCAAGCCAGCCGGTTAACCAAGTCACTTAACATGCTGACTTAACTAGCTAGCCAACTTGCTAGCCAGCTGACTTAATTAGCTAAATACATATCTCGCAAGGAAGCTAGACAGCTGACTTAAATAGCTGACTTAACCAGCTATCCAGCGACTAGACAACTGAGTTAACTATGTAGCTACCTAGCTAGCCAGTTGTCTAGCCACTTGAATTAACCAGCTGACTTAAGCAACTAGCCAGTTGGCTAGCCAGCTGACTTAACTGCCTGATTTAACTAGTTATCCAACTGGCTAGCCAGCTTACATAGCTAGCTGACATCCTTAGCTACCCAGGTGGCTAGCCAGCTGACTTAAATAGCTAGCTGCCTATGTATCCCGCTGGCTTGCCCCCTTACTTAACAACCTAGCTACCTAGCTAACCAGCTGGCTAGCCAGCTGAGTTAACTAGATAGCTACCCAGCTAGACTGTGGGCTAACCAACTGACTTAACAAGCTGATTAACTCCCTAACCAGCTCACTTAACTAGCTGACTAAAATAGCAAGTTTCCTAAATAGCCAGTTGACTTAGCCATCTGAATAACTAGCTAGCGACCTAGCTAGCTATCTAGTTAGCTAGCCGGCTTAACTAGCTGACTTAACCAGCTAGCCAGCTGACTAAATAGCTCACTTACCTAGCTAGCTACCAAGCTAGCCAGCTGACTTAACTAGCTGAAATATCAACTAGTCAGCTGTCTAGACATCTGAATTTACTAGCTTTTTGACTAGCAAGTGAGCAGTATACCTAACTGACTTAATGACGTGACTAATTTTGCTTGGAAGCTTGCAAGCCAGTTGAATTAACTACATGATAAGTGAGCTAGGCTGTTGGCCAGCCAGGTGCCTAAACTAGCTGACTTAACTAATTATCCAGCTGGCTAGCCAGCTGACTAAACTAGCTGTCTACCTCTCCTACCACCTGAATAGCCAGCTGACTTAACTAGCTGACTTAATTAGCTAGTCATCTGGCCAGCCAACTGACTTAACTAGGTAAGTACTAGCTAGCCAACTGGCTAGCCCGCTGATTTAACTAGCACTCTTAACTAGCTGACCTGCTTTCTAGCCAGTTGAATTAAGTAGCTTGCTACATAGCTAGCCATCTGTCTATCCAGCTGAATTAACTAGGTGACTTATCTAGCTAGCCAGCTGTATAGCCAGCTGACTTAAATAGGAAACTACCGTACTAGCCATTGGGCTAGTCAGCTGACTTATCTAGGTGACTTAACTATCTAGTCAGATGGCTATACTGTTGACATAAGTAGCTAGCTACCTAGCTGGCAAGCTGGCTTACTTAACTAGCTTACTTATCTAGCTAGCCAGCTGGTTAGCCAGCTTACTTAATTGCCTAGCTATGTAGCAAGCCATCAGGCTAGACAGCTGACTAAACTAGCTGACTTAACGAAGTAGCCTACTGGCTAGCCAGCAGACTTAATTAGCTAGCTACCTAGACAGACAGCTGGATAACCAGCTGACTTAAGTAGCTGACATAACTAGACGCCTGATTCCTAGCCAGCTGACTTAACTAGCTATCTACATAAATAGCCCACTGGCTTGCCAGTGGACTTATCTACCTAACTGCCTAGCTAACCTTCTGGCCAGCGAGCTGACATAACTAGGTGACAACTAGCTAGCCAGCTTGCCTTAATAGCTGACTTAACTAGCTAGCTACCTACCTAGTCAGCTGACTTATCAAGTTGCTTTAACTAGCTGGCTCCCTCGCTAGCTATCATATAGATAACTGACTTAATTAGCTGACCTAACTAGCTTGCCAGCTGACATATCTAGCTGAATTAACTACCTAGCTACCTAGCTAGCCAGCTGACTTAACTAGCAGAAATAACTAGCGTGCCAGCTGTCTATGCATCTGATGTAACAAGCTTTTTAATAGCTAGCCACCTTGCTAGACAACTGACTTAACAAGCTGACTTAACTAGCTAGCCACCTGGTTAGCCCGCTGTCTAAACTAGCTGACTTAACTAGCTTGCCATCTGGCTAGCCAACTGACTTAATTTCCTAGCTACCTAGCTAGCCAGCAGCCTATCCAGCTGACTTAACTTGCTGACTTAACGAAGTAGCCAGCTGGCTAGCCAACAGACTTAACTACCTAGCTACTTTCTAGACAGCTGGATAGCCAGGTGACTTAAATAGGTGACATGACAAGATAGCCTCATAGCTAGCCAGCTCACATAACAACCTACCTACCTACATAGCTCACTGGCTTGACAGTTGAGTTAACTACCTAACTACCTAGGTAACATGCTGGCCAGTGAGTTGACTTAATTGTGTGAATTACCTAGATAGCTATTTGGCAAGCCAACTGTTTTTTATTTGTTTGTTTGTTTGTTTGTTTTGAGTTGGAGTCTCACTCTGTCACCTGGACTGGAGTGCAGTGGCCACTCCTGGCCACCGCAGCCTAGATCTGCTGGGCCGCAGCAATCCTTCTGCCTCAGCCTTCCAAGTAGCCAGAATTACAGGCATGCACTACCATACCCAGCTGATTTTTTTTTATTTATTGTAGAAATGAGGTCCTGCTGCCCAGGCAGGTCTCGAACCCACAGGATCAGGCAATCCACTCACCTCAGCCTCCCAAAGGTGTGGGATTACAGGCTGAGCCACTGAGCCCGGCTAAGCCAGCTGTTTTAACTAGCTAGCTACCCTGCTTTGCAGCTGGCTAGAGAACTGATTTAACTAAATGATGTAACTAGCTAGCTACCTAGATAGTCTGATGACTTAACTATCTGACTTAAATACCTACCTACCTAATTAGCCATCTGCCTGGGCAGCTGACTTAACTAGCCTATTTATCTTGCTTGCCAGCTGGCTGGCCAAGCTGACTTAACTAGCTGACTTGTGTAGCTAGAGTGCTGGCTGGCCAGCTGAATTAACTTGCTGCCTGAACCAGCTAGCCAGCTGGCTAGCCAGCTGAGTTAACTAGCTAGCCACCTAGCTAGCTAGCTGGGAATCCAGCTGAATTAACTAGCTGACAACTTTCTAACCAGCTGGTTAGCCAGCTGACGTAATTAGCTTTCTCCCTAGCTAGCCAGCTGGGATGCCTGCTGAATTAACTAGTTGACTTAACCTGCTAGCCTACTGGCAAACCAGCTGACTCAACTAGCTGACTTAATTAGTTAGCCAGCTGGCTAGCCAGCTGACTTAACTAGCCCTCTACATAGCAAGCTAACTTGCTAGCTAGCTCACTTAAGTAGATGACTTAATTACCTAGCAAGCTGGATAGCCAACTGAAATAACTAGCTTGCTACTTAGCTAACCAACTGGCTAGCCACCTGACATAACTCACTGACACAAATGACTGACATGCTTGCTAGTCAGCTGAATTAAATTGCTTGCTATATAGTTAGCCTGCTGGCCAGTCAGCTGACTAAACTAGGTGACTTAACAAGCTAGCCAACTGTCAAGCCAACTGAGTTAATTAGCAACCTACCTGGCTAGCCAGCTGGATAGCCAACTGACTTAACTAGGTGACTTTACTAGCTAGCCAGCGGTCTAAACTGCTGACATAAATATCTAGCTACCCAACTAGCCAGCTGTCTAGCCAGCTGACTTAGCTAGGTGATTTAACTAGGTAGCAAGCTAACGTAATTAGCTGACTTAACAAGCTAGATACGTAGCTCACCGTCTGGCTTAACTAGCTGACTTAATGAGTTACCTAGTTGACATAACTAGCTGATTTATATAGCTAGATTCCTATTTAACCAGCTAATTTAACTAGCAGAAATTACCAGCTAGCCAGATGGCTAGCCATCTGACATAATTAGAATTTCAGCTAGCCAACCAACTGGATAGTCAACAGGCTTAAGGAGCTGACAAAACTAGTTAGGCAGCAGGTTGCCAGCTGACTTAACTGGCTGACTTAACCAGCTAGTTAGCTGGCTAGCCATGTGACTTAACTAACTGGCTACATATCTAGACAGCTGGCTAGCCAACTGACTTACCCAGCTGACTTAAGATAGCAAGCTGGCAAACCAGCTCACGTAATTAGTTAGATACTTACATAGCCTGCAGGCTAGCCAGTTGACTTAAGTATATAACTTGAATAGCTATCCTGCTGGCTAGCAAGCTGACATATCTAGTTGACTACCTGCCTAGCCAGCTGGCTAGACAGCTGATTAAATTAGGTGACTTAAACAGCTAGCCAGCTGGCTAGCCAGCTGACTTAACATGCTGACATCACTAGCTAGCCAGGTAGCTATCTAGATGACTTAACTAATTGGCAGACCGCTACCTGACTTAACTAGTTGGCCGGTGAGTGAGTCAACAGGTGAGCTGACTTAACTAGTCAGGGGGGGAGAGAGCCGACTGGTCAGGTGACTTAACAAGTTGGCAAGCGAGTGATACGGCTTGTAAGCTGACTTAAGTAGTCAGCTGGCGAGTGAGTCAACTGGTCAGCTAGCTTAACTAATCTGCCGGTGAGTGAGCTGACTGGTCAGCTGACTTTTGTCAGTTGGCGATTGAGCCAACTGGTTAGAAGATTTAACTAGTCGGCCGGTGAGTGAGCAGACTGGTGAGCTGAATTAACTAGTTGGAGGTCGAGTGAGCTGATGGGTGAAATGCCTTAACTAGTCAGACATCGTGAGAGCCATTGGTGAGCTGAGTTAACTAGACGACTGGCAAGCAAGCCGATTATTTAGCTGTCCTGTTGGCCTGTGAGCAAGCCGATGAGTTAGTTGAACTTTTGACTGGCGAGTCAGCCAAGTAGTTTGCTGATGAGTTGGCAGGTGAGCAAGCAGACTATTTAGCGGAGCTGATGGAAAGCGAGCACGGCCATTAGTTAGCTGACCAGCTTGCTGAGTTGATAGCTCACTAGTTAGCTAAGTAACAAGCTTATTTGCTAACTGACTTAACATGATAGCTGACTAGATAGCTGGCTATGTGGCTGACATAACTAGCAAGCATACAAGTTATCTAGCTATCTATCTAGCTGACTTAACTAGCTAGCTAACTAGCTAGTTACCTGGCTAGCTGATTTAACTATTTTGCTGATTAGTTAGTTGACTAGATAGCTGACTAAAATAGCTAGCTGACAAGCAACCTGCCAACCTGGCTAACTTATCTAACTGGCTGAATAGTTAGCTGATTTGCTAGCTGAATTAACTAGCTAGCTGACTAAGCAGCTGACTTAACAAGATATCCAGTGGGCTAGCCAGCTGACTTAATTAGCTAGCTACCTACCTAGCCAGGGGGCTAGAGAGTT
>NW_007252722.1:0-2137 GCF_000164805.1 Carlito syrichta
GTCCTGCTGGCTAGCAAGATGACTTATGTAGCTAGCTACCTTCCTAGCCAGCTGGCTAGACAGCTGACTAAACTAGCTGATTAAACCAGCTAGCCAGTTGGCTAACCAGCTGACTTAACTCACTGACATCACTAGATAGCCAGGTAGCTATCTAGTTGACTTAACTAGTTAGCTACCCACCTATCCACTTGGTCAGCCAGATATCTTAACTAGCTGAATTAACCAGCTAGCCAACTGGCTAGCCAACTGACTTAACTACCTCAATACCTGGCTATCCAGCTGGCTACCCAGCTGACTAAATTAGCTGACTTAACTAGCAACCACCTATCTAGCCAGCTGACTTAATTTGCTAGCTAACTAGCTAGCTACCTAGTTAGCTGGCATAAATTGTTAGATAACTAGATAGCTACCTAGCTAAGATGCTGACTTAAATAGTAAACTCCCTTGCTAGCTAGCTGACTTAACCAGCTAGATAACTAGTTAGGTTAATCGTTATCTAACTTGCTAGCTAGGTGACTTAATCATCTGACTTAGCCGGGCTCAGTGGCTCAGCCTGTAATCCAGCACCTTTGGGAGGCTGAGGTGAGTGGATTGCCTAAGCCCAGGGGTTCGAGACCCGCCTGGGCAGCGAGACCTCATCAATACAATAAAAATCAAAAAATCAGCCGGGTATGGTAGCCCATGCCTGTAATTCTGGCTACTCGGAAGGCTGAGGTGGAAGGATCACTGGAGCCCAGCAGGTCGAGGCTGCAGTGGCCAGGAGCAGCCACTGCACTCCAGTCTGGGCGACCGCGTGAGACTCCAACTCAAAAAAAACCAAAAAAGCCAAAAAACAAAACAAAAAATCATCTGACTTATCTCGTTCCTAATGTGCTGGCTAGCTGACTCATCCAGCTGACTTCATTCATAAGCTAACTAGCTATCTAGTCTACTCAATCAGCTGATTCAGCCCGTTTGCTAACTAGCTAGCTAGCTGACTCAGCCAGCTGACTTAACCCATTAATTAACTAGCTAACTACCTGACTCAGCCTGCTGACTTAAACCTTTAGCTAACTAGCTATCTAGTTGTTTTAACCAACTGTCTAAATTAAAGGTTGACTTAACTAGCTGACTTAGCGTACTGACTTAACTAATTAACTAGCTGACTTCACTGGCTGACTTAATTAGTTAGCTAGCTGACTTAACTACCAGAATTAAATAGTTAGCTAACTATTTAACTAGCTGAATAATGAACTGACTTAATTAATTTGCTAACTATTTAGGTAGCAGACTTAAGTAACTGACTTAACTAATTAGCTAACTAGTGAGCTAGGTGACGTAGCTAGCTTATTTAGCTAGCTAGTAGTTAGCTAGCTCACTTAGCTAGCTGACTTAAGTAGTTGGCTAACGATATAGCTAACTGAATTAACGAGTTGGTTAATGAGTTAGATACCTATTTTAACTAGTTGGTAAACGAGTTAAAGAGCTGAATTCACTAGTTGGTTAATGAGTTAGCTAGGTGACTTAATTTGTTGACTGACGAGTCGGTCAACTAGCTAGCTAGTTTAAAACGTTTAGTGACTACTCGACCAACTTCTTAATTGGCTTAACAAGTTGTCTAACAAATCGGTCAACTATTTAGCTTGGTTAAATAGTTGGCTGACGAGTTGGCCCCATAGTTAGTTTGGGTAAGTATTTGACTGGGTAGTTTGCTCATCTAATTAGTCTGCTGACTATTTGGCCAACTAATTGGCTGACCTAACTAGTTGGCACTCTATTTAGCTAACTTAACTTGTCAGCTGACAAATTGGCACACTAGTCAGCCAGCGAGTGAGCAGACAGGTGAGCTGACTTAACTAGTTGGACTGTGAGTGAGCAGACAAGATAGTTGGCCTGTTGACTGGTGTTCAAGATGACTAGTTTGCTTACTGGTTGGCAGGTGAGTGAGGCTACTTGTTAGTTGACCTAATGGAAAGTGAGAGAAACCACTAGTTAGACCACCAGTTAGCTGAGTAGCTAGCCAACTAGTTAGCTAACTAACTAGCTATTTGCTAGCTGACTTAACCATCTAGCTGACTAGCTAGCTGACTTAACTAGTTAGCTGACTAGGAACCTGACTAGCTAGCTGACTTAACTAGGTACCTGAATAATTAGCTGA
>NW_007252722.1:2157-6120 GCF_000164805.1 Carlito syrichta
AGTCAGCTGACTTGCTAGGTAGCTAGATAGATAAGTCAGCTATTTAAATCAGCTGGGTAGCTAGTTAAGTTTGCTAGTTAAGTCAGCTGGAGAGGCAGCTGCCGAAAAGGACAGCTAGCTTTATGTCATTAGGGTAGCCTGCTGGCTAGCTAATTAAGTCACCTACTTAACTCATCTCCTTGTCCAGCAGGATAGCTAGGTAGTTAGGTAGTTAAGACAGCTTGCAAGCCATCAAGCTAAGTAGGTAGGTAGGTAGTTAAGTCAGCTGGTCATCTGGTGTCTAGTTATGTCACATAGTTAAGTCAGCTAGCTATCCAGCTGTCTAGCTAGCTGGCTAGCTGGCTAGTTAAGTCTGCTGGCTAGACAGCTGTCTACTTCGTGAATTCAGCTAGTTAAATCAGCTGGCTAGCCTGCTGGATAGATACACAACAAGGCAATAATTCATCTGACTAGCCAGCTGGCTAGCTTGGTAGTTAGCTAGTTATGTCATCTGTCTAATCAGCTTGCTAGCTAGTTAAGTCACCTAGTTAAGTCAGCTGACTAGCCAGCTGGTTAGCTAGGTAGCTTGCTAGTTTAGTCAGTTGGATACACAACTGGCTAACTAGATAAGTCATCTAGTTAATTCTGCTGCATAGTCAGTTGACCAACTGTATAGCAAGCAAGTTAATTCAACTGACTAGATAGCAGGACAACTTCTTAAGACAGCTAGTTAAATCAGCTGGCTAGCCAGCTCTCTAGCTAGGTAGTGACATAGTTAAGCCTGTTTCCTAGCCAGCTGGGAGCTAATTCAGTCAGCTAGTTAAGTCACTTGCTATCCAGGTGGCTAGAAGTAGAGAACTACTTAAGTCAGCTGGTTAGCCAGCTTGCTAGCTAGGTAGCTAGCTAGTTATGTAAATGGTGTAGCCAGCTGGCTTGTTAATTTAGTCACCTAGTTAAGTCAGCTGACTAGCCACGTGACGTAGTTAAGTCAGTTGACTAGGCAGCTGGCTAGTTCATTAAGTCAGTTAGTTAAGTCAGCTAACTATCCAGGTGGCTAGAGAGCTAGAGCTCTATTTAAGTCAACTGGCTATACAACTGGATATCTAGTTAAGTCAACTTGTTTAGTCACCTGGCTGGTGAGCTGCCTAGCTCGTTAATCAACTAGTTAAGTCAGGTGACTAGCCTGCTGGATAGTTAGTTAAGTCACCTCATTAAGTTAGTTGGCTAGCAATCTCCCTAGATAGTTAAAAAGCTAGTAAATTCAGATGACTAGACAGCTGGCTAGCTAGTTATTTCAGCTAGCTTAGTCAACTGGCTAGCTAGGTAGCTAGCTAGTTAAGTCAGCTAGTTATGTCAGCTTGCTAGCTTGTTAAGTCAGCTAGTTAAGTTGGCTTTCTAGCAAGATATCTAGCTAGGTAGCTAGCTAGCTATTTCAACTAGTAAATTCAGCAGGCTAGCTAGGTAGCTACCTTGAAAAGCCAGCTAGTTAAGTCAGATGGCTAGCTAGTTAAGTCAGCTGGTTAAGTCAACTCACTAGCCAGCTGCCTAGGGTGGGTATCTAGCTAGTTAAATCAGCTGGCTTGACAGTTGGCTAGCTAGTTAAGTTACCTAGTTAACTCAGTTCGCTTGCCAACTTGTTAGCTAGGTACCTAGGTAGTTAAGTCAGTTGGTAGGCCAGTGGGATACATAGGTAGCTATCTAGTTTAGTCAGCTGGCTAGTCGCCTGGCTAGCTAGAAGGGTCAGCTAGTTATGTCAGCTGAATACCCAGATGGCTAACTAGTTATGACAGCTAGTTGAGTCAGCTGGCTAGCCCTCTGGCTAACTGGTTAAGTCAACTAGTTAATTCAAGTGGCTACCCAAGTGGCTAGCTAGGTAGCTCGCTAGTTAAGTCATCTGGCAAGCCAGCTGACTAGCTGGTTAAGTCAGGTAGTTAAGTCAGCTCGATAGCCACCTGACCAAGTAGGTAACTAGCTAATTATGTCAGCTGACTAGCTGGCTGCCAAGCTAGTTAAGTCAGTGATTAAAGGAGGAGGCTGGCCAGTTGGCTAGCTAAGTTACTAGCTGGTAAAGCCAGTTGGATAGCCTGATTTCTATCTAGTTAAGTCAGTTAGTTAAGTTAGCTAGTTAGACGGCTGGTAGCTAAGTGGCTGGCAAGCTAAGCCACCTTTTTACCAGGCTGGTCAGTTAGGGGGCCAGCTAGTTAAGCTGGCTGACTGGCTGGCTGACCAGCAGGGTGTCTGGCTAGTTAAGCTGGCTGGCTATCACAATGTCCAGCCTGTCAGCTGGTTATTTAAACTGATGGGCTATCCATGAAGCCAACCTGCTACCTTGCTAGACAGTTGCCTATCCAGCTAGCCAGCCAGGTAGCTAGCTAGTTAAGTCATTTGGCTAGCCAACTAAACAGCCAACTAGCTAGTCAGCTAGTTAAGTCAGCTAGATAGCCAGCTAGCTAGTTAAGTGAGCTAGCAAGTCAGCTAATTATTCAGGTACCTAGTTAAGTCAGCTAGCTAGTCAGGTTCCTAGTCAGCTAGCTAGTTAAGTCAGCTAGCTAGTCAGCTAGCTAGTCAGCTAGATGGTTAAGTCAGATAGCAAATAGCTAGTTAGTTAGCTAACTAGTTGGCTAGTTACTCAGCTAACTGGTGGTCTAACTAGTGGGCTCCCTCACTCTCCATTAGGTCAACTAACAAGTAGGCTCGCTCACCTTAGAACCAGTAAGCAAACTAGTCATCTTGAACACCAGTCAACAGGTCAACTATTTTGTCAGCTCACTAGCAGGCCAACTAGTTAAGTCAGCTCACCTGTCTGCTCACTTGCTGGCTGACTAGTGTGCCAATTTGTCAGCCGACAAATTAAGTTAGCTAAATAGAGTGCCGACTAGTTAGGTCAGCCAATTAGTCAGCCAACTAGTAGCTGACTAATTAGATGAACAAACTACCCAGCCAAATACTTACCCAAACTAACTATGGCTCCAACTTGTCCGCCAACTATTTAACCAAGATAAATAGTTGGCCGATTTGTCAGACAACTTGTTAAGCCAGTTAAGAAGTTGGTCGAGTAGTCAGTAAACGTTTTAAACTAGCTAGCTAGTCGACCAACTCAGTCAACAAATTAAGTCACCTGGCTAACTCATTAACCAACTAGTAAATTCAGCTCTTTAACTCGTTTGCTAACTAGTTAGAATAGTTATCTAACTCATTAACCAACTCATTAATTCAGCTAGCTATATCTTTAGCCAACTACTTAAGTCAACTAGCTAAGTGAGCTAGCTAACTACTAGCTAGCTAAATAAGCTAGCTACGTCACCTAGCTCACTAGTTAGCTAATTAGTTGTCAGCTACTTAAGTCTGCTACCTAAATAGTTAGTAAATTAATTAAGTCAGCTCGTTATTCAGCTAGTTAAATAGTTAGCTAACTATTTAATTCAGGTAGTTAAGTCAGCTAGCTAACTAATTAAGTCAGCCAGTGAAGTCAGCTAGTTAATTAGTTAAGTCAGTTGGCTAAGTCAGCTAGTTAAGTCAGCCTTTAATTTAGACAGTTGGTTATAACAACTAGATAGCTAGTTAGCTAAAGGTTTAAGTCTGCAGTCTGAGTCAGGTAGTTATCTAGTTAACTAATGGGTTAAGTCAGCTGGCTGAGTCAGCTAGTTAGCTAGTTAGCAAACGGACTGAATCAGCTGATTGAGTAGACTAGCTAACTAGTTAGCTTATGAGTTAAGTCAGCTGGATGAGTCAGCTAGCCAGCACATTAGAAACGAGATAAGTCAGATGATTTTTTTTGTTTTGTTTTTTGGCTTTTTTGGGTTTTTTTGAGTTGGAGTCTCACTCGGTCACCCAGACTGGAGTGCAGTGGCTGCTCCTGGCCACTGCAGCCTCGACCTGCTGGGCTCCAGTGATCCTTCCACCTCAGCCTTCTGAGTAGCCGGAATTACAGTCATGGGCTACCATACCCAGATGATATTTTGAGTTTTATTGTATTGATGAGGT
>NW_007252722.1:6649-9967 GCF_000164805.1 Carlito syrichta
CAGCTGACTTAACTAGCTAGCTACCTGGCTGGCTAGCTGGCTAGGCAACTGGCTAGCAAGATAGCAGGCTGGCCTCTTGGCTAGCCCACCAGTTTAAATAACCAGCTGACAGGCTGGACATTGGGATAGCCAGCCAGCTTAACTAGCCAGACACCCTTCTGGTCAACCAGCCAGCCAGCCAGCTTAACTAGCTGGTCCCCTAACTGACCAGCCTAGTAACAAGGTGGCTTGGCTTGCCAGCCACCTAGCTACCAGCCATCTAACTAGCAAACTTAACTAACTGACTTCACTAGATAGACATCAGGCTAACCAACTGGCTTTACCAGTTAGCAACTTAGCTAGCCAGCTGGCCAGCCTGCTCATTTAATCACTGACTTAACTAGCTTGGCAGCCAGATAGCAAGCTGACTTAATTAGCTAGCAACCTACTTGGTCAGGTGGCTATCAAGTTGACTTAACTAGCTGACTTAACCAGCTAGTCAGCTGGCTTGCCAGGTGACTTAACTAGCGAGCTACCTAGCTAACCAGTTGAGTAGCCACTTGAATTAACTAGCTGACTTAACCAGCTAGCTAGATGGCTAGCCAGCTGACTCAACTAGCTGACATAACTAGTTAGCCATCTGGGAAGCCAACTGACATAACTAGCTGACCCTTCTAGCTAGCCAGGTGACTAGCCAGCTGACTAAACTAGATAGCTACCTACATATCCCGCTGGCCTACCAGCTGACTTAACTACCTAGCTACCTAGCAAACATGTTGGCAAGCGAACTGAGTTAACTAGGTAACTTAACTAGCTAGCCAGCTGGCAAGTCAGCTGATTTAACTAGCTAGATGCCCACCTAGGCAGCTGGCTAGTGAGCTGACTTAACTAGCTGACTTAACTAGCTAGCTACCTAGCTAACCAGTTGACTAAGCTAGCTGAAATAACACGCTAGCCTCCTGTCTAGTCATCTGAATTTACTAGCTTTTTAACTATCTAGGGAGATTGCTAGCCAACTAACTTAATGAGGTGACAACTAACTATCCAGCAGGTTAGTCACCTGACTTAACTAGTTGATTAATGAGCTAGGCAGCTCACCAGCCAGGTGACTTATCAAGTTGACTTAACTAGATATCCAGTTGTATAGCCAGCTGACAACAAGAGCTCTAGCTCTCTAGCCACCTGGATAGCCAGCTCACTTAACTAGCTGACTTAATGAACTAGTCAGCTGCCTAGTCAACTGACTTAACTACGTCACGTGGCTAGTCAACTGACTTAACTAGGTGACTAAATTAGCAAGTGAGCTGGCTACACCATTTACATAACTGGCTAGCTACCTAGTTAGCAAGTTGGCTAACCAGCGGACTTAAGTAGCTCTCTACCTCTAGCCACCTGGATAGCAAGTGACTTAACTAGCTGACTGATTTAGCTCCCAGCTGGCTAGGAAACAGACTTAACTATGTCACTACCTAGCTAGAGAGCTGGCTAGACAGCTGACTTAACTAGCTGTCTTAAGTAGCTGTCCTGCTATCCAGTCAGTTGAATTAACTTGCTTGCTCTACAGTTGGTCAACTGACTATCCAGCAGAATTAACTGGATGACTTATCTAGCTAGCCAGCTGTGTATCCAGCTGACTTAACTAGCAAGTTACCGAGCTAGCCAGCTGGCTATTCAGCTGACTTAACTAGGTCACTTAACTACCTAGCAAACTGATTAGACAGCTGACATAACTAGCTAACTACCAAGCTAGCCAGCTGGCTAGCCAGATGAATTATTGCCTTGTTGTGTATCTATCCAGCAGGATTGCCAGCTGACTTAACAAGTTGAATTCACGAAGTAGACAGCTGGCTAGCAAGCAGACTTAACTAGCTAGCTAGCTAGCTAGACAGCTGGATAGCTAGCTGACTTAACTAGGTGACATAAATAGACGCCAGATGGCTAGCCAGCTGACTTAACTAGCTACCTACCTACTTATCTTGATGACTTGCAAGCTGTCTTAACTACCTAACTACCTAGCTATCCTGCTGGACAATGAGCTAAGTAGGTGACTTAATTAGCTAGCCAGCGGGCTAGCCTCATTACATAAAGCTAGCTATCCTTTTCGGCAGCTGGATCTCCAGCTGACTCAACTAACAAACTTAACTAGCTACCCAGCTGATTTAAATAGCTGACTTATCTATCTAGCTACATAGCAAGTCAGCTGACTTAACTAGCTGTTTCAACTTGCTAGCTACCTAGCTAGCTGTCATATAGCTAGCTGACTTAACTAGCTGACTTAACTAGCTAGCTAGCTGACACATCAAGCTGACTTAACTAGCAAGCTGCCTAGCTACCCAGCTGACTTAGCAAGCTGAAATAACTAGTGAGTCAGATGGCTACACAGCTCATGTAACAAGCTTATTGAGTAGATAGCCAGCTGACTAGACAACTAACTTAATGAACTGACTTAACTAGCTAGCCAGCTGATTGGCCACCTGATTAAACTAGCTGACTTAACTAGCTGGACAGTTGTCTAGCCAGGTGACTTTATTGCCTAGTTAACTAGCCAGTCAGTGTCCTAGCCAGCTGACTTAACTGCCTGACTTAACGAAGCAGTTAGCTGGCTAGCCAGCACACTTAACTAGCTAGCTACTTAGCTAGACTGCTATATAGCCAGCTGGCTTAACTAGCTGACATAACTAGATGAACTGATGGCTAGCCAGTTGACTTAACTAGCTACCTACCTACATTTACTGCTGGCTTGACAGTTGACAACTATATCACTACCTAGCTAAGCTGCTGACCAGTGAGCTGAGTTAAGTAGGTGACTAAACTTGCTAGCCAGCTAGCAGCCAGTTGACTTAACTAGCTAGCTACCATGCTAGGCAGCTCGTTTGGCAGCTGATTTAACTAACTGACTTAACTAGCTACCCAGTTTACTTAACTAGCTGACTTAACTAGCTAGCCAGCTTCTTGCCAGCTGAATTAACTAGCTGACTTAAACAGCTAGTCAGCTGGCTAGCCAGCTGACTTAACTAGCTAGCTACCCTCCTAGCTATCTAGCTAGCCAGCTGAATAAACTAGCTGACTTAATTAGCTACCCAGCTGCCATAACTAGCTTACTTATGTAGCTAGCTTCGTAGCTGGCCAGCTGGCTTAACTAGCTAAAATAACTAGCTAGAGAGATGGTTAGGCATCTGACTTAAGTAGCTTTTTAACTAGCTAACCAGCTGGATAGTAAACTGACTTAATGTGCTGACTTAACTAGCTAGCCTGCCGGTTGCCAGGTGACTTAACTATATGACTTAACTTGTGAGCCATCTGGTTGCCAGCTGACTTAACTAACTGACTTAACTTGCT
>NW_007252723.1:0-5681 GCF_000164805.1 Carlito syrichta
GTGCTACATGCATATACATGTATAGTCACATGCCCTCAAGATAAAGAATACTGTAGTATATACATTTGATCTTATCTAAGAGATCAATACTTTTGAGATACAGTCTAAATTCATACATGATCTTTAAAAAATATTTCTTGCCGAACTCGGTGGCTCAGCCTGTGATCCCCGTGCTTTGGAAGGCCGAGGTGAGTGGATTGCCAGAGCGCGCGGGTTCGAGGCCCGCCTGAGAAACTTGGCAAGAACTCATCTCTACAGAAAATCAAAAAAGTACCCGGGCGTGGTAGCGTGTGCCTGTAGTTCCAGCTACTTGGAAGACTGATGTGGAAGGATCGCCGGAGCCCAGCAGGTCGAGGCTGCAGTGGCCGGAAGCAGCCACTGCCCTCCAGTCTGGATGACAGAGTGAGACTCCAACTTAAAAATAAATATAATAAAAAATAAAAAATATTTTTTCAATATAATCAATGAACTATTTACCTAAACTTCCACAGAGCAAAATACCTAGAAGTTTAGAAAACACTAAGTATACCATGTAACAAAAATAAATTAATCAAAAAACTCGTTTGCTTTCTTTTTTATATTTTGCTATTTATCAGAAAAATGAATATCTAAATGAATTGCATGCATGTTAAGGTAAATTGCATGCAGAATTATTATTTATAGAGCTTAAAAACATAATGTAGATGTAGGTTCCAGATGAGTGTATATAATTCCATGTTTTCTTTATGAATTTCAATAATACACTACCTACATGTGGTATCTATGGAGAACAAAAATTTAATAAAAATAGATTAATTATAAGCCTCAAATGTAAGAAAATAATAAACGTGGGGGGAATGAGGTGAATATTTTAAAGAAGTCTTCTATTACTTGTACTAAGTGGTGACTTCATGGATTTTCAAATTTTTGTTGTTGTTACCAAGCTGGAGTGCAGTGGCATGCTCACGACCACTGCAGCCACAACCAGCTGGGCTCAGGCGATCCTTCCACCTCAGACTTCTATTAGCTGGAACTACAGCCACGTGCCACCACACCCAGGTCATTTTTTTGATTTATTGTAGAGACGAGGACTTGCCAAGTCGCCCAGACTGGTCTGGAACATGTGAGCTCAGGCAATTCTCTCACCCCAGCCTCCCAAAATGCTGGGATTATAAACTGAGCCACTGCGCCTGGTCTTTCAATTTAATGATGTATACTTTCTACACACTCTTGTATAGGCCTGATATTTTGCATGCATGTGTGCACATACACAAAATAATGGACTTGTATATTACTGGTCATCCTAATATATTACTATGATGTTATATAATATACATAATTAAGATACTAATATGTTAGTTTATGTTATACTAAGAATTCACTGATCAATTTTTCTTGCCTAATATGATTATATTACACTTTGAAAGAACTTTAGAACCAGTTATCACTGGTTTTCTGTGATATATTTATGATGTCTCAGGTCATGGTGCTTTTTTGCTTTTCTACTGAAGATGTGGGTAGCTTCCTGGACATCTGCTTACAGTTTTCATGAAATTTGATCTTTGTTATTCAAATACTTATTTGTTTTTACTGCTGTCGCCTTTTATTGTAAGACTTTTATTATTTATATGAAAGAAATTTAATATATTTTCACAGTTGACTGCTTGTTACCCTCAACAGTCTTATTTTGGTTCTCTTTGTTTTAAGTAGATTATATTGCTATATCTTCATAATCCTGAGTATTTTCTTCTACTGTATTTTATTTTGCTATTATTGATCACATCCAGAGAAATTTTATTTCAATTATTTTATTTTCATCACTAACATTTTTAGAGTGTTTAAAAATCCATTTTATTTATATTATCATTTCATTTGAATTTCTTTAACTATTTTTACGTACTTCCGTAAACACAGCTTTCTTATAATTTTGTAATCTCTATGTTTTCTGAGCCCCTACATATTCACTGATTTTTGTTTATTATGGGCCACTTTTTTTCATTCAGTTCTTCTATTTGCAAACAATTTGTCCTTCAGACTTCTCCGTTGTATGTCCTGGATGACCACAAAGGAGTTTTTATTTTTATTTTTTTTTCTTTTTTGCTTTTCAAAGTTCAAAAATGTTCTTAAACATTTTTCTAGCCCTCTGTGAGCGATGGGAGTTCTTAATCTTACAACTCGTGCTTTATTCTTTATAACTTTTGTACTTTTACTTTACACAAGAGGGGCCAAACATCTAGACTAGCCTAAAGGAGACACCTATTCAGATTTATGGATTTTTGTGTTTGGGAGTTTTTGCATAACTTTTCTTTTTTATAAAACTCTGCTCTACAACTTGAAACCACCTCCGCTGATTTCCACTTCAACTCAGTGAGACTTCCCAGACTGTATTTGGGTTCCCAACCTCTGGGGAATATTTGTAAACTATGCATTTGACAAAGTACTAATATCTAGAATCTACAAGGACTCAATCAACAGAGAAGAAAAAACAACCCTATTAAAAAAGTGGGCTAAAAGCATAAACAGAAAACATGAGTTGTTAACAAATACGTTTTAGTTGCTCATATTACTAATCATCAGAGAAATTCAAATTAGAACCACGATAAGATATCATCTTACACCTTTCAGAATGGCTGAAATTTAAATGTAATAAGTAAAAGACGTTGGTGAGAATTCAGAGACAAGGGAATTCTTATACACTGCTGGTAATATAGGTCATTTCAACCTCTGAGGAAAACAGTACGGAGTTTTTCCAAGAATGAAAAATAGAAATACCATTCAATCCGGCAATTTCAATACTGGTCTCCAATTCAAAATGAAAGAAAGTATTGTATGAAAAAGATGCCTGGAAGTGGGAGGACCGTGATGGCCTACTGAAGACATTGCACATTTGCCATTCTCAGCAAAGAAATGTATATGGAGAAGCAGACACAGAGCTTTCAGGGTTGACCTGAAAACACAAGCAGAGGTTTATTGGACAGTCCCATGGGAATATGTTCTCATCCAAGTGCTTGACACTACTAGAAGGAGCCCAGGAGAGCACTCATGGAGAAGGAAGGTATGAGTGAAAGTGACAGCTTTTCTTCTTTAGGCATCACATGCAAGCCTCTGCAGCCCCGATCAAGGAGAGACAGCCCCGGCCTTCTACCTGCACTGCTCACACATCCAGCAAGGTGCCGGGTGCTGTCATGAATCAGGACAGAGGCACTGGCAGTTATCCACATGAAGACCAGGGAATCCCAGGTCCTGAGGACCGCTGGACCCAGTGCCCTTCTTCTTCCCTATTAAGAGGTTCAGTGGGAAAATCACTTTGGGGGTGGTCTGCATTGCATTCGCTCTTCCTGCTCCCTGCCTCTCCAGATTCCAGCAGGTGCTGTACACCCACTTTATAAATACTTCTGTGATATCAACATCTGTTGCAGCCCTAGGTCAGGGTTACAGATGTGACTTGCTCTCAAGAGCCCACCATCACTGTGATAACCCTTCCTACAGAGCAGCATGGAAACCAGGAGGCAGAGCACCTCTGTGCAGTGTGGTGGTATTGAACATGCCCTTCTGAGGACTGAGGGAGAATACCAACTTTCAGATAGCTACTTCCCTTCCACACTTCAGTGAAGGGGGCAGTTCCACCAAGATGAAAGAAAGCCACTCCATGTCTCCAAGAGCACCTGTGGCATAGTAGAGTCTGGTTGCTTGCCAATCCTGCTGATGAGTCACAAAGGAGGAGGCTTAGGAGGAGGTCACCAGAGCTCCCAGAGACCCAGGGCCCCTGTTGCCAGTACCAGGAGGGAACAAACTCTGACCTACAGGAAAGGACCTGCTCTGTCCCTTCCACACTGCATTAGTGAAACAGTGCCATATGGTTATTCCCCAGTTCACCAGTCTTCCTGGCATTATTGTCTCTCCCAAAAGTGGACCAGAGGAGGAAGGTCAGGTATAAAAACAACAAAAACTCCCACCCCAACAGAAGCAACTTTATCTAATAAAAGATAACAAAACAAAAAATAAAAAGAGAAGTCTGTCTTCACAGAAAACAAACAAAAACAAAGTGAAAAAAATGGCAATCCCCAAAGACTTAATGAGTTAACACCTAAAAAAAGGGATTTCCAGATTCCAAGCAATAGAACCCATCAAAAATGACCTGTTCCTGATGACAGACACAAGACTGGATGTCAAAGACATTCACCAAATTCCATGAGAATGTGGACGCACAAATCTTCCAGGCCATGAAAACAGTGCACAGAATAAAGGATGCTTTTAGGATCAATTGGAGTGCTCTATATATGTCTTCTTCAAATGTAACATGTATTATCGACTCATTTTTTACTTTGCCTCATTTGGTAAAGTAAATGCGACAGAAGAAATTTAAATCATTCAATTTTGTTTTCAGTCTCTTTAGTACCAAAGTTACAAAAACGTTCACAGACACACACTGGTGTACCTTCTATCACTGTATAAATATATATGTTATATTCATTTTGTTTTGTGCTTCTTTGTGCTTAGGGTGGGGGCAGGAGTATGCCTCCAATTCCCCATCTCCTACCTATCACCTATTCTACCAGGCTCATCCTAAAATTCACTTCCTGAAAATGGTTTCCAATCCCTCTCCTATCTAATCACAATTTAAGTTTCACTTGTATCACAGTTCTTGCTCCCTCAAGTCTCTGATATTTCTAGACTCATCTTTCACACTTCTTAAACTATCATCTTGCCTGACACACATCTTTGTTCATGCAGGTCACTCTTCTTAGAATGTTGTCCCCTGATCTCCTCCTGAAGCAGGAGACAGATGGTGTCCGCTCAGTCATCCTCCACTTTATCTCATCCCTCGACTGAACTTTATATTCTTTGAGAATGCATCTTTGTATCCTCTCCAGCATTTGAAACACATATGTAGAGTCCTGCAAAATGCTTATGGACTGTGGTATACTTTTCCAACAAATGTCAGTGAAGTTTTATAACTATTACTTCATTAAGTGTTGAATTCAATGCCATTATAAATTAGCTTTTCTGTGGTGAAATTTATTTCAGGTGTAACTCTACAGGCCTAAAAACTGTTCACCAGGAAAATAATCAAGTTTTGACATCAGAGATCGTCCACTCCAAAGAAATTTGTTAAAAAAGAGAAACTTGGAGAGACAGGGAAGATGGTGGCTGAGCCAATCAGACTATGCGAGTCCCCGTGTGAGTGAGTGAGTATATGGAAAATGTTGTGTGTGTGCTGGTGAGCGAGTGGGTGTGTGAGAGGCTGACTGAATGAGGGCTAGGGTGCTAGCAGCCAGGTCTCTCCTGGTGCAGTGGTTGGTGCCACAGCATCTGGGCTTGGATCCTTGCGAATCCTGGGATGCAGAAACTAAGCACCATTTTCTCTTTC
Organism: Carlito syrichta; assembly: GCF_000164805.1. NCBI lineage: Eukaryota > Metazoa > Chordata > Mammalia > Primates > Tarsiidae > Carlito > Carlito syrichta. The sequence goes on from NW_007252723.1 coordinate 5,351, forward strand.
TTCTCTTTTCTTCTTTTTAATCAACAACCCCCCAACCCCCTGCAAGAAAATGCTGGGAGAGGCTGTCTAAGTGTGGCTTGTGAGCGGGTGTCCAGGTCCCTGGTTCAACAGCAGGTGCTGCAGCTTCTCACTTTGTCCTTGGCTTTTTCTGGCTGGCAGAAGAGGAGCACCACTTTTTTTTTTTAAGAATACAAATAGGCCGGGCTCGGTGGCACAGCCTGTAAGCCCAGCACTTTGGGAGGCCGAGGTGAGTGGATTGCCTGAGTCTGCAGAGTCCAGACCCACCTGGGCAACTTGACGAGACCTCATCTCTACAACAAATCAAAAATTA
>NW_007252723.1:5701-9905 GCF_000164805.1 Carlito syrichta
TCAACAGCAGTGCTGCAGCTTCTCACTTGTCCTTGGCTTTTTCTGGCTGACAGAAGAGGAGCACCACTTTTTTTTTTTAAGAATACAAATAGGCCGGGCTCGGTGGCTCAGCCTGTAATCCCAGCACTTTGGGAGGCCGAGGTGAGTGGATTGCCTGAGCCCGCAGAGTCCAGATCCACCTTGGCAACTTGGCTAGACCTCATCTCTACAACAAATCAAAAATTAGCCGGGCGTGGTAGCGCGCGTCTGTAGTTCCAGCTACCTGGAAGTCTGAGGCGGAAGAATCGCCGGAGCCCAGCAGGTGGAGGCTGCGGTGGCGCGGCCACTGCACTCCAATCTGGGTGACAGAGTGAGACTCCAACTCCAAAAAAGAAGAATACACACAGAAGTTTTCCTTTAGAAAAGCTGCGGAGAGACACTATTGCCCCAGAAGCTCTCACACCATTGAAGCAGGAGACACACTGTTCAGGGTTTTGCCTTATCACTTTAGCACCTGGCAGAGGCAAGTTTCCACAGAAGAGGACAAGAGAGGCACCCCACCACCATATTGAAGGTGGTGCAGGACCAACAGATCCGATCTCTGTGACTGATGGATCAACTATTCAGGGCTTGACCATGGCCCAAAGGCAATATCCTGAGAGCACAAACTTCAGAGGGACCTGATGAGTGCTGAGTTCCAGGCACCCCATCCCCTACCCTGAACCAGCTCTGGGACAAAGCGTGTGGCCAGAAGGGAGGAGGAAGAACTCCAAAGAGATCAGTGATGAGTCTTGGGCTGACACAAATCCCCTCCTTCCCAGTGATCCTCTGAATGTCAGATCCACAGAGCTGGTCCATGACTGGGAGGGACAAACAAAGGTGGAGCCTGGACGTCAGTCACCATAGGAGAACTCCATTCCAGGATAGGCCTGGTTGTGGCATCCCAGTAAGAGGATACACCTGGGGAAGAGACAATCCTGAACCTCCCCACCAGAGATCTCCCTGACCATAGAAGAGTTACAGAGGAGCCCTGCAGCCACACCAACTTCAACTGTCCTTCTCCCTAGCACCATTTCCTGAGAAGAGAGGGAAAGATGTGACTCTTCAGGAGAGACCTGATTACAGGAACAATTACAGCGTCTGCCACAAGAGGGCAGGTTTTTTTGTTTGTTTGTTGTTTGGTTTTGGTTTTGTTTCTTAAATTTTCAATTACCTTTTTTTTTTTTGAGTTGGAGTCTCACTCTGTCGCCCAGACTGGAGTGCAATGGCCGCTCCCGGCCACCGCAGCCTCGACCTGCTGGGCATCGGCGATCCTTCCGCCTCAGCCTTCCAAGTAGCTGGAACTACAGGCGTGCGCTACCACGACCGACTGATTTTTGATTTATTGTAGAGATGAGGTCTTGCCAAGTTGCCCAGGCGGGTCCAGAACCCGCAGGCTCAGGCAATCCAGTCACCTCGGCCTCCCAAAGTGCTGGGATTACAGGCTGAGCCACCGAGCCCGGCTTCAATTACTTTTTAATTAAAAAAATTTTTCACTGTTTTCTTGTTAGTTCGTCTATTTTAAAAATATTTTTTCTTTTTGTGTAAATATGTTTGTGAGGGTTTGATCTGCGACTCCCCCCAAATTTTTCTTTTCTTTTCCTTTTCTTCTTCTGTTACTTCCTTCTTTTATTTGTCGTTTTTTGAATATGTGTATGTGAATGATGGAGTTTTTATCTTTTGGTTTTGTTGTGATTGTTGGTTTTTGTTCTTTTGTTCTTCTTGGGATTTTTTTCATATTCATTTTTTATAGTTTAAGGGATATGTCAATAGATGTGTGAGGGTTCGACCTGAACCCCCCCCCCCCGTTTTTCCTTCGGTCTTTCTGTTCTTTGTCCCTATTCACATTGTGCTAGGCATGTATGTGTGGGCTGAGATTACTTGGGGGTCTTTTTGTTGCTGATCGTTTTGTTTAGCCTTGTTGTTATTCGTTTGTTTTCAGTATGTGTGTGTGTATCTGTTTATTGCTTCTATTCATTTCCTCTTTGCATCATCCTATAGAGTCTCAGGGAAGAGGAGAATCTATTCAGTAAACAGTGCTGGGAAAACTGACTAACCACATGCAGAAGACTGAAACAGGACCCCTCCATATCACCGCACACAAAAATTAACTCTAAATGCATCAAAGACCTAAATGTAAAACCTCAAACTCTAAGAGTCTTAGAAAATGCAGAAGACACCCTTATGGAAATTGGAACCGGCAACCAATTCTTATTCAGAACCTTAAACCAATACCTTAAGAAATAAGATAGACGAGTGGGACCTCATAAAATTAATGAACTTCTGCAAAGCAGAATACACCATCAAGTCAGTAGGGAGACAGCCCACAGAATGGGAAATATTATTTGTCAACTGTATATATGGCAGAGGCCAAAACTCTAGGATCTACAAGAAACTCAAATGCCGGAAAGGAAAAAAAAACAGTCTCTTTAAAAGTGGGCAAAAGATATAAATAGACACTTCTCAAAAAAAAGATATAAGGGCAGTCAACAGACACTCAGGCATCATCAGAAAAATGCAAATCAAAGCTACATTGAAATACCACCTAAGCCCAGTAAGAATGGCCATCACCAAAATACAAACAACAACAGATGCTAGCAAGGATGTGGAGAAAAAGAAAGGCTTCTACACTGCTGGTCGAAATGTAAGGTAGTGCAACCTCTTTGGAAGACATGTGGTGATTTCTGAAAATACTACAAATTGATCTTCCATATGACTCAGCAATCCCCCTATTGGTAATATACCCAGAGGAACTCAAATCATTCTACAAAAAAGATACCTGCACATGTATGTGTGTTGCAGCTCTATTCACAATAGCAAACACTTTGAACCAACAATGTTGCCCATCAAACCTGGACTGGATAAAGAAAATGTGGTACATGTACAAAATGGAATATCATGCAGCCATAAAAAGGACAAACATATGGACTTGGCAGCAATTTGGATAGATTTGGAGTTGATGATACTCTGTAGTCTATCACAGAAACAAAGAACAGAGTACCATATGTTCTCACTCATAAGCAAAACTTGACCAATCATAATACTATGAGAAAATGTTTGGCAGTAATGGGAAACTGTCAGGGGAGGGGAGTGGGACTGGCAGTTGAGGGAAACTGCTAGGGGTGGGGCATACCTCATCAGCAAGGGTACTGGCATGATCAACGTTTGTATACCTAACCCTGAATTGTGCCCCACATCTTTATAATAAAAAATATTTTTAAAAAGAGAAACATAAGAAACAATCAATTCTCAAAACTCTCCTTCATGTCAAAAGGAAGTAATAAATTAACAACCTAAACACTAGGTCTAAGTTCACCTTATACACTATTTCAAATACATTTTTATCCAACTTGAAACTAATTTTCTTTCCAAATAGGCATAGAGATCACTACAATCATTTTTTACCTTTCAAATTACAAAATTGAAATCTAGGTTCCATATTTGAAAGAAGAGCTGAGGAGACACAGACATAAGGATATGATGCTTTGTGTAGATCACAGCAAACAATTGAATCAAATCAACTGAAATTTTAGTGATGAAAGATAAAACTCCATTTGTAAAACAATATAAGCCAGGTTAGTGAGCCAGTAAACATTGTCACAATTATGCTCATGTGCACCTTTGGGGTGACCTCAAGTCACAAGTCAATGTTTTCTCAAATGCTAAGGATACCTGATTATAGCCTAAAATCATAGTGCCACCAGCACAGTGAGAAAACGTCAAAAATGTTACCAACACATTCTTGCATCTCCACTTGTCACTCCTGAAAAATTATACTTATTTCTAAAATGCAAAGACAAAAGACAAGGTAACCAGTATATTAAGAATTATGATTCCTTTTCTATTTTAGTAGCTACCAATACCATTCAGCTTTACTTTACAGAAGCCCTAGGAGTTTATTTAGAATGTAATGTATTATGTAAAAGTATTACAATGTGGAAAAGATTCACACAGATATATTTTAATTAATAAACCCCTACTTGATTGTAATACAATACGATTTATCACACTTTAATTTACTTAAACCTTCAGTAATCCTGCTGTGCCATAAAAGGATTTGTGCCTGCTTTCTTCAAACAATGAGGTGAATTTGTGGGAGGCTGAGTTGAGCGGATTGCCTGAGCCCACAGGTTCGAGACCAGCTGAGCAACTTGTTGAGAACTCATTTCTACAATAAATCAAAAAT
>NW_007252724.1:0-3552 GCF_000164805.1 Carlito syrichta
CTCCAGTAGACTTAACTCGTTAGCTAACTAGCTGGCTAGCCTACTAAACCAGCTGACTCAACCCGTTTGCAAACTAGCTAGCTTTTTGACTCAACCAGCTGACTTAACCTGTTAGTTACCTAGCTAACTACCTGACTCAACCTACTGACAACCCATTAGCTCACTAGCTAGATAGATGTCTTGACCAGCTGACTAAATTAGAAATCTGACTTAACTAGCTGACTTAGCTAGCTGACTTAACTACTTAGCTAGCTTACATAACTGGTTGTCTTAACTAGTTAGCTAGCTGACCTAACTACCTGAATTAAATAGCTAACTATTTAACTAGCTGAATAACTAGCAGACCTATCTAATTACCTAAGTAGTTAGGTAGCAAAATTAAGTAACTGACTTAAACAGTTAGCTAACTAGTGAGCTAGTTGACAGCTAGCTGAATTAGCTAGCTAGCTGGTTATCTAGCTTACTTAGCTAGCTGCCTTTAACTACATGTCTAATGAAATAGCTAGCTGATTTAATTAGTTGGTTAGCCAGTTAGCTAACAGTTTTAAACAGTTGGTAAACGAGTTAATTAGCTGACTTAACTAGCTGGATAACGAGTTAGCTAGATAACTTAACTTGTTGGCTGATGAGCTACCTGAATTTTTAACTGGTTTAACACATTGGCTGACTATTCGGCCAACTTACTACCTGGCTTAACATGGTGACACCCTAGTCAGCCGACTAGTTACCTGATTAAATGAGTTGACTGTCAAGTTGGCCCATGAGTTATCACAGTTAATTAGTTGGCAGGCTGGTTTCCTGACCTAACTACTCGGCCGACTATTTGGCTGACTAGTTGGCTGACCTAACTATTCGATCGCCTAGATAGCAAAGCTAAATTCTTAGTTGACAATTTGGCTGACTATTCGGTTGATTGTTTAGCTGAAATAACTAGTTGTCCAGCTCGTCAGCTGACCACTTAGTTGACATAACTAGTTGGCCAGTGAGTTAGCCGACTGGTCAGTTGAATTAACTAGCTGGCCAGTGAGTGAGCCAACTGGTCAGCTGACTTAACTAGTTGGCTGGTGTGTGAGCTGACTTCACTATTCGGCTGACGAGTGAGCTGACTGGTCAGAAGACTTAACTAGTTGACCAGCAATTGAGCTGACAGGTGAGCTGACCTAACTAGTCAGCCGTCAAGTAAGCCGATGTGTGAGCTGCCTTAACTACTCAGCCAGCAATCTAACCAACCAGTGATCTGACTTAACAAATGGGCCAGTGAGCAAGCCAACTAATTAGCTGACGTGTTGGCCTGCAAGCGAGCTGACAAGTAATTGACCTGTTGGTTGGCGAGCGAGCTGAGTAATTTTCTGACCAGATGGCAGGTGAGCAAGCTGACTAGTTAGCTGACATGATGGAAAGTGAGTGAGCAAACTAGTTATCTTATCAGCTGAGTGAGTAGCTAACCAATTAGTTAGCTAAGTAATTAGCTGATTTCCTAGCTGACATAACTATCTAGCTGACTAGCTAGCTGACTATCTAGCTGACATAACTAGCTGGCAAACAAGCTATCTAGCTGTCTAGCTAGCTGACTTAACTAGCTAGTTAACTGACAATCTAGCTGACTAGCTAGCTGACTGAACTGGCTAGCTGAGTAGCAACCTGACTAGCTAGATGACTTAACTAGCTAGCAGAATAGTTAGTTGAATTGCTAGCTGACTTAACTAACTAACTGGCTAGCTAGCTGTCTTTACTAGCTAACTAGCCAGTTGGTTGGCTAGCTGGCTAGCCAGCTGACATAACTAGCTAGCTACCTGCTTGGTTAAATGGCTAGCCAACTGGCTTACCTAGCTAGCTACCTGGCTTGGTAGCTGGCTAGACAGCCAGCTTTCTAGCTAGTGGGCTTACCAGCAGTCTAACCAGCTTGCGTAAATTGCCAGGCAGCTGGCTGGACAGTCAGATAGCAAGCGGGCTTAGCTAGCCAGCCAACCTGCTCGTCAGCTGGCTAGCCAGCCTGCAGAACTAGCTAGCCACCTACCTGACCAGGTGGCTAACCAGCCAGCTTAATTTGCCAGCGACCCAGATAGCCAGCCAGCTAACCAGCTAACTTAACTAGCTGACTTAAGTAGATAGCCATTTGGCTAGCAAGCTGGCTTAACTAGCTAGCCACCTAGCTAGCCAGCTGGTTAGCCCGGCCATTTAACTTGCTGACTTACCTAGCTAGCCAGCCGGGCCACCAGCTGACTTAGTTATCTAGCTAGCTACCTCACAAAGTGGCTAGCCAACTGACTTAACTAGCTGACTTAACCAGCTAGCCAGCTGGCTAGACAGCTGAATTAACTATGTAGTTACCTATCTAGCCAGTTGGCTAACCACTTGAATTATCTAGCTGACTTAACCAGCTAGCCAGCTGGCTAGGCAGCTGACTCAAGTACCTGATTTAACTAGTTAGCCAGGTGGCTAGTCAGCTTACTTAAATAGCTGACATCCTTAGCTAGCCAAGTGACTAGCCAGTTGACTTAAATAGCTGGGTACCTATGTATCCTGCCGGCTTGCCAACTGAATTAACAACCTAGCTACCTAGCTAACCAGCTGGCTAGCCAGCTGACATAACTAGCGAGCTACCCAGCTAGGCAGCTGGCTAGACAGCTGACTTAAGCTGATTAACTAGCTAAAAAGATCATTTAACTAGCTGACTTAACTAGCTAGTTTCCTAAATAGCCAGCTGAAATTACCACCTGAAATAACTAGCTAGCTCCCTATCTATCTATCTAGCTAGCTAGCTGACTTAAATAGCGGACATAACTAGCTAGTCAGGTGACATAAATAGTCGAATTAACTAGCTAGCTACCTAGCTAGCCAGCTGACTTAACTAGCTAAAATATCTAGCTCGCCAGCTGTCCAGACATTTGAATTGACTGGCTTTTTGAGTAGCAAGCCAACAGGCTAGCCAACTGACAATGAGGTGACTAAACTAACTAAGAAGTTGGTATGCAGGGTGGCTTAACTACATGATAAACAAGGTAGGCAGTTGACCAGCCTGTGGCTAAATTAGCTGACTTTACTTATACAACTGGCTAGCCAGCTGTCTTAACTAGCTCTCTAGCTCTCAAACCACCTGGATAGCCAGCTGTCTTAACTAGCTCTCTAGCTCTCTAACCACCTGGATAGCCAACTGACTAAACTAGCTGACTTAATTAGCTAGCAATCTGGCCAGTCAACTGACTTACCTAGGTCACTACCTAGCTATCCAGCTGGCTAGCCAGCTGAGTTAACTAGCTCTCTTAACTAGCTGACCATCTTTCTAGCCAGTTGAATTAAGTAGCTTGCTACATAGCTAGCCAGCTGAATTAACTAGGTGACTTATCTAGCTAGCCAGCTGGGAAGTCAGCTGAATTTACTAGTTTACTTAACCTTCTAGCCAACTGGCTAACCAGCTGACTCAACTACCTGGCTTAACTAGTTAGCCAGCTGGCTAACCAGATGACTTAACTAGCTCTCTATATAGCTAGCTAGCTGGCTAGCCAGCTGACTTAACTAGCTGACTCAATTACCTAGCAAGCTGGATAGATA
>NW_007252725.1:0-1884 GCF_000164805.1 Carlito syrichta
GGAAACAGGAACCTTCTGCCAAGATGGGCCAGGGACACATCCCTCTCCTGGAAACCATTATTTCCCCCAATTCCATTTTTTCTGGCTCTAAATTCAGTCACCTTGTGAAGACAGCACATGCATTTGAGAATCTGTGTACGATTCTGATGTTTTTGGAGACAGGGTCTGGTTTTGTGACCCAGTTCGGGGCCCAGGGACACGACCATTGTTCAACGCCCATCTCAAAATCGTGGGCTCTGACAATCCTCCCATCTCATGCTCTGGAGTTTCTGGAACCACAGGCACCTCCATCCCAGATCCCCTCTTTGGATGGGTGTGAAGATAGGGTCTCCCTGTGTGGCTGGGGCTGGTCTTGGGCTCCTGGGTTCCAGCCCTCACTATGTTGCTCAAGCTGATTGCAAAGCGCCCAAATGTGGCCAGCCTCCCAGAGTGCTGGGATTCCAGGTGTTGGCCGCAGCACCAAGCCTTCTGGTTTGTTTTTGATGAAGGTTCGAGGCTGTGCTTGACATCTCAGCCACTTCATCCCAGTAGTTGGGAGTCTGAGGCCATTGGCTGGCCCCAGTCCATGGGCCAAGACATGCCTTGGCCACTCAGTGAGACCTCATCTCTACCCTCCATTCCAAATGAGCCAGGTGTAATGACACATGCCTGTTGTTCTGGCTCGTCAGAAGGTTGGAGAAAATCTTGCCAGAGCCCGGCAGGCTGAAGCTGTGGTGGGCAGGAGTGAGACACCGCCCTACCGCCTGGGTGACATAGTGAGACTCTGACTCAAAGAAAAAAAGAAAAAAGAAAAAAAGAGCATCCATTTATGTATGTAGTTGGCATCATCCTGAACAGACAGAGATCATTTGGGAAGGAGGCCACAGTCTTGGGCCTAGAGTTCCCAAAAGATGGATGATTGCCAGACAATTGGGCTGTGGTTTTGGAAGGCTGAGGTGGTGGAAAACTGGAGGCTGGGAGTTCGAGACCAGCCTGGGCCATGTGTGAGACTTCGTCGCTCCAGAAACACAAACACAGGAGTCGCTCCTGGTAGTCCCCTCAGTTCCATCTACACAGGATCTGGCAGCCTTCATCCCAGGGTGTTCCTTTGCCTCACCTGCACCGAAACAATGTGTGATTTCAGGCCATGCACCATGGCTAACTGCTGTCAGTCCTGCACCCTGTGAGGCCAAGGCGGGAGGCAGCTTGAGCCCAGGGGATGGAGACCAACCTGGGTGACATGGAAAGACCTTGTCTCAGTGAGAGGTATCCAAAATCGAGTCAGGCATGGTGGCCCCCAGACTCCCGGCTGCTTGGGGGCTGAGGCAGGAGGAGCACTTGGGCCTTGCAGGTCGAGGCCCCAAGAGCCACGTTCGTGCTGCCACGCACCAGCGAGTCCAAGGGAGACTGGTGAAAAAAGACACCTCCCAAGTACGTCAAGACGGGCATTCACGGCTCCCCACGGAAAGGTCTGTGTGGTCAGAATATGATGTTGTGTTTGGGAGAGGAAGGGCCTACCTCCCACCCGAAGATGGTAAACTGGGTGACTGGAACCTGGGCTGTCCATGGCGTTTCCAGACCACTTTGATCACTCTTTACGCTCGACAGTGCCCTAAACTGGGGCCATCTGTTCCGTGAGCTTACGCGTGTCTTTGCCATGGGACACGAATGTGGAGGGTGGAGGCAGGCCTTGAGGGAGGCTTCATTGAAAGCGTGGAATGAACGTGCCCAGTGGTCACCTTTGAGTACAGGCCAGGCACCGTGTCTCACAGCCGTCAGTCCTGTGCCCTGGCAGTCGGAGGCAGGAGGCTGCCTGAACCCAGGGGTCAGAGCCCAGCCCAAGCGTCATGGACAGACCTTGTATCGGCGATTGGTACCCCAAATCGAGTTAGGCGTGGGGATCCC
>NW_007252725.1:2597-3972 GCF_000164805.1 Carlito syrichta
CAAAAGTGTCTGGATTCACAGACCTGCAACACCACTCTCGGCTAATCTTGGTATTTATTTCTGATGGCCGAGATGAGGTCTTGCCCCCATCTCCCAGTCTGGTTTTGAACCCACAGTCTCAGGACGTCTACTCACCTGGGCCTCAGAAGGTCGGGGATGCAGATCTGAGCCCCTGAGCTTGGCCTGTGATTGTGATGGTGGTGGTGGTTGGAATTATTATTGAGTCGGAGTTCCACACTGCCCTTCAGGTCAGAGCTCAGGGGCCTGCTCTCAACCACAATGGCCTCCACAGGCTGAGCCCCAACGATCCTCCCACCACAGCCTCATGAGTGGATAGAACAACAGGTGTGTGCCACCATGCTCAGCTCATTTTTTGGCTTCTTGTAGAAATGAGGTCTCGCCAAGGTGTCCAGGATGGACTTGAACCAGAGGGCTCAGGCCATACTTTTTCCTCGGCCTCCCAGAGTGCCAGGATGACAGGATTGAGGCTCCACAAACAGCCTCCACATCCCTCTCAGAGCCCCACTACAAGGACAGCTCCATTCCAACGACCCAGGACCCTGGAGATGGTTGGAAGAGTCACCTGCCAAGCTGTCCCAGGGAGGAGTGCATGGCACAGAGGCGTATCTCCACCAGGTTTCCCACCCCTCTGCCAGCCTCATTCCCCAGGTTGTACCCACTCGCTCCTCCCAGGGGCTTCCTCAGGGAAAGAGAGGGAGTGATTCTCAAACCTTCGTGTTGGCAGGGATAGCCAGCTGTATTACCATGGTCTCCTCGACACTCTAGGAGACCGAAACGGGATGATGACTGGGGCCCAGGAGCTCGAACTAGGCTGGAAACATAAGAAGCCCACACCTTGACTCCAAGCAAAACACAAAAAACCTTGGGTGAGGGCAGGCCTTGGCGGGAGGATTGCCTCTGGCCTAGATTTCAAGACCAGGCAGGAAGACCATAATGCCGACCAAATGGAAAGCCAGTGATTGCAGAAGTTTAGGAGACCCAGGCCAATAGGCTGTCCTGAGTTGGGTGCTTTGCAATCAGCTTAAGCAACATAGTGAGGAAAGAAAGAAAGAGTGAATGAAATATATTCTCCTGCAAACTTTCTGTCTTCAGTCCTTCATCCTCTGTCCACCACATGTGCGGGTCCCCAGGTTTGGCACCTTCTATCCCCTACCCACACCAAAGACTGCCCCTGCTTTGGTGTGGGAGTTCCCTAGACTCCCTCGTTTTGGTCTTGCCGGTTTTCCTTTCTGAAATGAGAAATGTTCCCCAGGCAGGCCAATCATTGACTTGGCAACAAGAACCATCCACCTCAAAAGGACAGGAACATGTCCCTCACCATGGGACATTTCTTCCCCCAACCGCATTTTTCCTG
>NW_007252725.1:4191-6008 GCF_000164805.1 Carlito syrichta
TTCTGATGTTTTTGGAGACAGGTCTGGTTCCGTGGACCAGGCTGGGGCCTGGGGACACAATTGTCATTCTCAGCCAGCATTGAAATCGCGAGTTCCGGTGATCCACCTGCTTCAGCCTCTGGAGTGGCTGGGACGATGGGCACCTCCACTCCAAACCCGTAAATTGGACGGGTGCAGAGATGGGGTCTCCCTGCGTGGCCCGGGCTGGCCTTGGGCTCCTGGGCTCCAGCCATCCTCCCACCTTGGCCTCCCAGATTGCTGGTATTCCAGGTGTGTGCCACCATGCCAGGCCTCCTGGTTCGTTATCAAGAAAGAATCAAGGCTGAGCTCGGGGTCTCACCCTGTCACTTTGGTGCTTTGGGAGGTCAAAGCCTGAGGATGGCCTGAGCCTGGCCTCGCATAACTTGGCGAGACCTCATCTCTATCCTCCATCCCTAATGAGCCAGGCGTGTTGGCACGCACCTGTTATTCTGGCTCCTTGGAAGGCTGGGGATAGGCTCACTGGAGCCAGGTGGGCCTACAGAGCGGTGGCCACTAGCGAGCCACCACCTTAAAGCCTGGGTAGCAGAATGAGGCTCTGACTCAAAGACAATAAGGAAGAAAGGGAAAAAAGAAGAGCATCAATTTGTGTATGGAGTTGGGATCGTCATAAACAGACATACATCATTTGGAAAGGAGGCCCCCACCTTGGGCCTAGAGTTCCCAAAAGAGGGTAGACTGGCAGACAATCAGTCTCTGGCTTTGGAATTCTGAGGCAGGGGACCAATGGAGACCAGGATTTCGAGACCAGCCTGGGTCACGTAGTAAGATTTCATCACTCCCCGGAATGCAAACACTGGAGTCACGTTTGGTGGCGCCTGCAGTCCCGGCTACATGGGAAGCTGTGACTTCGGTCCTGGGGCATTCCTTTGTATTGCTTCTGCTGACAGAACATGAGAGTCCAGGCCGGCCACCGTGTCTCATGGCCATCAGCCCTGTGCCCTTGGAGGCAGAGGCGGCAGCCTGCCTGATCCCATGGGTTGGAAACCAGCCCGAGCGATGTGGCCAGACAATGTCTTAGTGAGAGGTCCCACAAAATGAGTCAGGAGTGGTGGCCCCCGGAGTCCCAGCTGCTAGGGTCGAAGCTGGGAGGACCGCCTGAGACCAAAAGGTCAATGCCCCAGGAGTCACCATTGTGACCTTGTGCCTCAGACTGTCTGACTGAGACTCCAATGACAAAAAGATGGGTGTCCATGGCTCCCCAGGGAAAGATCTGTGTGGACAGGGATGACTGTGTGATCTGGAGAGGAAGGGGCCCTCCCCCCACCCAAATGTGCTAGATAGGGCGACCAAAACTTGAACTGGCCGCAGCATTGCAGTACCGTCTTGATCACTCTGTGCCTGATGGTTGCTCTAACTTGGAGCTGTCTGATCCATGAGCTCACTTGCATTTTATCCATGTGGCATGAGTTGTAGAGGGTGGAGGCAGGCCTTCTGGTGCACATGGGCAAAAACATTGGATGGACCTGCCCGGTAGTCAACCTTTGAAACCTACTCCGAAAGACAAGCCAGAAAGTGGCTTTTCCTCTCCCATCCCTGAGGGTGAAACCTCGCGCTGGGTGTCAGGGGTAGTGGTAGTGGTCTTGGTGCTGATTATCATTATTTGGAGTAGGAATCCCACTCTGTTGCCCAGGCCACAGACAACGAGCACACTCTCGGCCACAGTGGATTCCATCTGCCTGGCTCAGGTGATCCTCCTGCCTCAGCCCACCGAGTGACTGGAACCACAGTCCTGTGCCACCATGCCCGGGTAATCTTTTCATTTATTTTTCATAGTC
>NW_007252725.1:6529-7313 GCF_000164805.1 Carlito syrichta
AATTGCCCCACTGCTTTTCACAGAGGTTGCACTAGTTTACACTCCCACCAAAAGCGCAGAAGTGTTCCCTTTTCTCCACACACTTCTGACAACTGTTATTTTTTGAGTTATTGATAATTGCCATTCTGACTGGAGTTAGGTGGTATCTCAGTATGGTTTTGATTTGCATCTCCCTGATGATTAGTGAGGTTGAGCATTTCTTCATGTGTCTGTTGGTTGCTCAGATGTCTTCCTTTGTGAACTGTCTCTTCATATCTTTTGCCCATTTTATAATGGGGTTGTTTGGTTTTTTTTCTTTTCAGCACGTTTGAGTTCCTTGTAGATCCAAGATGTTAAGCCTTTGTCAGACCTGGAGTTGGCAAATACTTTTTCCCAGTCTATAGGCTGTCTCCCTGCTCTCTTGATGGTTTCTTTGGCTTTGCAGAAGCTTGTCAGTTTAATGAGGTCCCACTTGTCTATCTTATCCCTTATGGCCTGTGGGTTTCGGGTTTTGTTCAGGAATTGGATGCCAGTTCCAATTTCCATGAGAGTATGTCCTTCATTTTCTAAGGTTCTTATGTTTTGAGGTTTTACATTTAGGTCTCTGACCTTCCAGAGTTAATTTTTGTTAATGGGATAGATAGGAGTCCTGTCTCAATCTTCTCCATTGGTCAGCCACATTTCCCAGCACCATTTACTGACTAGGTTGTCCTCTCCCCCAGTTGTAGGTGGTGGAGGCTTTGTTGAAAATGAGTTGATTGAGAAATTGAGGTTTTGCTTCTGGAATCTCAATTCTATTCCATTG
>NW_007252726.1:0-899 GCF_000164805.1 Carlito syrichta
TTCTCACCAACTCATCTTTGACAAAGCCCCCATCACCTGCCACTGGGGAGAGGAGAACCTATTCAGTAAATGGTGCTGGGTAAATTGGCTGACCACATGCAGAAGATTGAAACAGGACCCCTATCTAGCCCCATGCACAAAGGTTAACTCCAAATGGATCAGAGACCTAAATGTAAAACCTCAAACCATAAGAACCTTAGAAAAGGAAGGAAATACTCTCATGGAAATCGGAACAGGCATCCAATTCCTGTACAAAACCCGAAACCCACAGGACTTAAGAGAGAAGATAGACAAATGGGACCTTATTAAACTGACAAGCTTCTGCAAAGCCAAAGAAACCATCAAGAGAGCAGGGAGACAGCCTACAGACTGGGAAAAAGTATTTGCCAACTCTAGGTCTGACAAAGGCTTAACATCCTGGATCTACAAGGAACTGAAATGTACTGAAAAGAAGAAAACAAACAACCCATTATAAAATGGGCAAAAGATATGAACAGACACTTCACAAAAGAAGACATTCGAGCAGCCAACAAACACATGAAGAAATGCTCAACCTCACTAATCCTCAGGGAGATGCAAATCAAAACCACACTGAGATACCACCTAACTCCAGTCAGAATGGCAATTATCAACAACTCAAAAAATAACAGCTGCTGGAGATGGTGTGGTGAAAAGGGAACACTTCTACACTGTTGGTGGGAGTGTAAACTAGTGCAACCTCTGTGGAAAGCAGTGTGGCGATTCCCAAAAGCTCTAAAAATTGACCTTCCATATGACCCTGCAATCCCCCTACTGGGAATATACCCTGAAGAACACAAATCACTCTATAAAAAAGATACCTGCACACGTATGTTTATCGCAGCGTTGTTCACAATAGCAAGAACCTGGAAACAACCATG
>NW_007252726.1:926-48579 GCF_000164805.1 Carlito syrichta
TCATATAATGGACCTGAACATCCAATGTAATACTATAAGAAAATGACTGATGGTACTGGGAAACTATGGGGGGGGAAGGGGATGGGATTAACAGTGGCAAATATCTGTCTGGGGCTGGGAAAACACCTCTTATCAACAGGGTGCCTGAATGAAACGTAATTGTACACCTAACCCTTAACTGTACCCCACAAAACCATAATAAAAAATACTGATTAATTATTTTAAAAAAAAAGATATTGACAAAACTAACTATATAAAAATGCTAAATTTCAACATATAAAATAAAACCACCATTAACAAAATCAAAAGGCAATGGCACAGGTAGAAACCTCACATGTCTACTAAAATAAAATAATGGTGGAGTTTTTCATGACCCCAAGCTTTTGGTAATAAAATCTTAACGGATTTCACTAAGTTGTATCATTTGGCAGAAACGTGGCTATAGATTACAAAGAGCAATAGCATAATAATCTAGGAAAAAATAATGTTGCTTTAAAAAAAATACTGGAATCACAACTCACTATTTTTCAAAGACATAGCCTTGATAGTGTTGGACACTACCAAGAGTGGTAATGGCAACTGAATATTGTCTAAATATAAATGTCAAACTGCTGTGCATCATGGAATCCTGTGTAATGTTCAGATCACTGACATTAAAGAAAGCCACAAAAGGTGAAACAGATTAGAACAATAAGATCATAGGAACAACTTCCATATGTATCTCATATATTTTAGGAAGCTCTCCAAGACCTTTTATGAATGAAACAGAATATAAGTAAAATTAGTCATGCAATCTAAAAGCGAGAGAAATTATTTTAAAATAGGTTTTTAAAAATATAGAGACTTTTAAATGACAAATAGAAAAAGTTTAAATGACCAAAATATACTAAGCAGGATACAGAAATAGTACTTAAAACTCAACTAAAGGTACTAAATTATGACAATAATTTAGAATGACGATAAATTAGAAGTCAAAATGTTTGAGTTAATTATCTTTTTAGGCAGATATCACATAGGGCAATGAATAAGATGCCATGGAGAGCCACAGAATAACTAAAAAGTTTTTTTTAAATGCAGATCCAATATGAAATCATGCATTTGTGCCTGAAGACCATCTTGTACAAATATAACATACTTCATTCTTTTGAAAGAAGAAATCATACAATCTTGATTTGACAGGTGAATTCCTTTACTTTTAGTACGATTCTTCCATGGACTTTCATGGAGGAGGAAGAATCCTAGCCATAATATAACCAAGTCATATTGTTAGATGTTTTTAATGATCAAACAATTAAAGACAAATTATTTCCTTCCAGTAATATATTGATAATCAAATTACAGAAACTGGAAGTTAGAGGGAGAAGAAAACGAGTATATTAAGCCTCTCCTATGCCCTATTTGGTTTTTGCCAAATCAAGTGACACCACTGAGTGAGATAAAAGTGCTCTGCAGGGAGTAAGCACCACGCTGGAAGAGACTCCGTAGTGTGAGAGGTCTTTAAGGCGGAATGAGTAGTCAGAAAAGTCTCCCCAGGGAATGGAAAGGCAAGTCGTTTCCAACTAGGGCTAGAAGGTGGGGCCATCAGAGGGACAAGACTGGGAAAGGTGCCAGAGAGCAGGAGTTCCAGACAGAGGAAAGAACAAATACCCAGGGAAGAGCCAAGCTATAAAGATAGCAGAAAGCAGCTGGTAACTAACGAGCAAGAGTCAGAGTTCAGGTTCCAGACCAAGTTGGACCTAAATATATGCTAGGCTTTACAGAAGGGAAAGAACAGAACAATGGGAAGGAACTGAAGAGTTTTAAGCAAGAATGTGCCCTAATTAAATTTGTTTTAAAATTATCATCCTGCTTAACGTGTGGACGATGGACCAAAAGTACAAGTTAGTACAGGGAAATCAGGATGTTACTACAGTGAGCCAGGTAGGAAATGACAGTAGTCTGAATTAATATGATACTCGATAGAAGTACATGGTTAGAGAGGAATGCAGGAGGTGAGTAGCAAGACAGTAATGGACTAGACATACAAAGTTTAAGGGAGAGAAAAATGTATGACGAGGTAGAGGATGGTGTATCATGAAGGAAACTACAGACGCCAACAGGTAGAGGAACCCTCACACACGCTTGTGTGGCAGGCAGCTACCCTCATTTTGCAGGTAAATACCCAAAGATACCAAGGCATGTGCCTGAAGCCACACAGCTAGCAAATGGTAGAGGTCATCTTCCAGCCCAAACTATTCTGGCTCCAAAATCCAGATTCCTTCCACTAACCATCACTGCTGTAATAGCTAGGTACATACATGAATTTTGAAAAAAATAAGAAGAAAAATAAAGACAATTCAGTAGTCTAAAAATTATACCTAGTTTCTATCACCACTACCTGAATATTATCATATATATTAACCTATTGTGGAAGCCAGGGCCCTGTGTTTAGGAAGCAGTAGCAAAAAGTAGAATGAAGGTTAACTAGAATGATAAAATGAAAACTAAAAGCAACATTTCAAGATGTATTAGTAGCTGGACCCAGGAAATAAAATGTTTTCATGAATAAGCACATGAAAGCATACAGTAGAATTCAAAAGGCCTTTTCAGAGGTCATTTAGGATAGCTAACATCCCACTCAGTGCAAGAGTACTATCTAGAGGATGGGCTCTCAGAGTTTAAAAATTCCACAAAGCTACTGTGTAAACCAGTCTAGACTTTTGTTTATGCTATAATTACTAAGAACATATTCAATACAAATCTACATGGATGGCTGAAGAAGTAAATTTATAAAGCATCTTAAAAGGTACAAGCCAAGTAATTATTATAAGCATTTAAACACAACATCGCTATTCATCTTCTTCTACACATTCGTCTGATGATGATGATGATGATGCCAATGGAGGAAGAAAAGTAAGAGGGAAATGGGGAAAAGGAGGGAGAAAAGGGGTCGAACAACACAGATAACTTGTCTGGGTAGAATGGCTTTTCATTTTTTTTTATACATGAGCAATGCTTACTAGTAGTTTCACTTCCCTCAGTACTGCCAACAACTTGAATGCATCTGCTTGTTGCCCTATGCTTGAATACTGGCATTATTAGCCAGTTGAAGAAGTAAATTGACAACTTATACAATTCACTGGCCTCAGTCTCCTCAAATGTAAATTGAGTAATTTGGGTTGAAGTTCTAAATTTTGAAAGCTTTATGATATTCCATAAGCTTCAATAAGATGTTAATTTTGTCTTATTCAAAATTTCAAATGTAGCATCCTGTTTATCTCAAGGTCTTGCTATGGGGAAATAATCATTTTTACTACATGTAGAATAAGTTATTATCAGTGAATTATTTTACTAAGGTATACCAATAATAATCTCATAAATTTGTTCTCTTAAAACAAACTTACATATGAGGGGGATCCCCCCAAAAACCAGAATTACCTTTTGGAGGGCAGGCCCCTTGTTGTACACTCGGAATTTGTTCCTTGCATCAAATGGTCAACCAAAGTTTTTATCTGGAAGTTCTGAGACAGTTGCGTCATGATTTGCAGAAGAAACATCCTGACTTGTGGCAAACTGGTGATTGGTTCTTTCACTATGACAATGCACCTGCCCATACCACACTGAGTGTTTAGCTGGTTTTTTTAATTAAAAATGGCATGACCTTGTCCCACACTCTTCCTATTCACACAATCTTACCCCAGGCATCATTTTTTTTTTGCTTCCCTGGATGAAAAAAGTCCTCAAAGAGAAACGTTTTGCCAACATGGAAGAGCTGAAACCAACAGAAGCACTAAAAGGCATCAAAATTGATAAGTTCAAAAAACTTTTATGAGCAGTGGAAAAAGCATCTCTCAATAGGTGTTTTGCATCAAACAGAATACTTTGAAGGTGACTGAAGTCTAAACATGTAAGAATAAATACACAATTTTTAATAAATAAATTCTGGGCTTTGTGGGTTCGCCCCCCCCAACCGTTGTATTATCGTCATCATGTATTGCTTCTATCTTTTTTGTTAGCCTTGTCCCTGTAGATCATAAAACTCTTCAGACAGGAAAAACTACCAATTTTTTTTTCAAATACCTTAGAGTACCTAACAATGTACTGAGCATATACCAGATGCTCAATAAAATTTACACAAAATGTGTACCAGAGAAACTAAGCTGTTCTTTGTAACTCCTTCCCCATCTGGCAAAAGATATTCCAAAATTATAAAAATACTGTAGTTAAAAATGAAATTCTGTGGATATCTAAATAACTAGAAATGTGAAATAATATTTACAATCCCTTTTGCCAACAAAAAATAATGGAGGGAACTATGCATTTACTAACCATAAATACAGTGAGAAAAGAGACATGGATAAAAGATAAGAAAGCACACTATAACACCACCACTTCTTTTATATAAGTAAAAATACAAAAGAGGAACATAAAGATTACAAAAGTGAAAAAATACTTAAGACCATAATGCATGCTTCAAGTAAAAGTGAGTACGGTTATGAATAATTTGAAGAGTTTGATTATTTTAAAGAGGATAACAAACCTTTTCTCAAAATCAAATGCAAAACACTTCAGTATTTGTTTCAAACAACCTTCACATTCCATGTGAAGTGCAATGAATAAAGTACCAACAAGTCTTTCAAACTACTATAACCAGGCAAATTTTATTTTAAAACAAAGCCAAATTGACTATTAAAAGTAAATTATACAAAGCTTATTTTGTTCCTAGTTACAAAAAATATATAGTAATTTATCTATTTCTTTACAAGTTATCTGTCATTCACTTGACAAACTAAGCTGGTCTATGTATCTCAAGTGGACAACATTTCTGGTTCTTGACTTACTTCAAACACCTTAGCCAAACTGAAAACATAGTGTAAATAAGCTAAAATGAATTTCATCTAAATTATTTGAAGAATCTAAACTGCTCACATTGCTAACTTTATTTACGAATCCTTAATTAGCAAGGTTTTAAGTACCTGTGCTTTGAGGATTAACACATATTAAAAATAATGGTATGAAATAAGCCCATTTACAATATCAGAAGATAATAATGATTTTGCAGAAAAAAATAAGATCTAATAAAAATAATCTAGATTTCTAATACTGTCTACTGACAATCACAGGCTATATCGTGATAAAATTATATACTTATCTCCTCATTAGCAACTAATCTCACTTATTCCTCTTGCCAAACCAATTATAAGAACATTTTCAGACTCAAAGAAATTTATAGGACACTTGGACCTTACTCAGTCTTCTCATGACTCAAGTAATTAGCAGGCACTTGCATATGAAATCCGAATAGTTTGCCTAAACTAATTAACAAAATGAAGGACATCAAAATGTTATCAACTAATAGCAACGTAGTCCTATATACCAATAGTCCTCACACAGATATAATAATTGCCAGATGTTGACAGGGTCTTTTTAGTCAATTCAGAAGCTAATTTGGAATGTAAATGAGAAGGAGGAAGGAAAGATGGGTGCTTATCAAATACAACAAATTATGTAACACAGGAATATTTTATAAGTAATGTCTTGTATATTAAACAGCTTCATGATTCTCCAACTCCTTAAGCACATAGTATAAGGTGAATAAATAAATAATAGCAGAAATTTGCATTTATATGATATTTTCTTCCAAGCAGCTCAAAATGGGAGTACATAAGGCTAAACCATTTTCTTAAATTTCATAAAAAGCCTGGAATTTCTGAAAAGGAATTTGGAAAATTTAATTCTTTGGTTAGCTCCTTATTTTCTTGTGTTCTTCCAAGCAAACATTCATTTCAGAAATCAGACTTTAACACTTCATAAGACTTTCATAAAGTTTCCTCTCCTCAATAAAAAGTCTCTAGTGTACCTAGTTAAACCTTCCTCTCCAAGGTTTTATTACTGACTGAGAACCTCAAAGCAAACTTTTCTATAGAAATATTTTATTTTATAACTTAACAGCTCATTAGCTGTCCTTAGCTGGAACTTTTTTAAAGGTTAAACAGTATATAGAAATTAAATTTAGAGTGATTACAGATTGTATATTTCTTTACTGAAAACGAGGCCCTTCATGAACTCATTAAATAGTTGTACATGTATTTTGAGGGTAGTATCTTGACACTCTCTCTGTAGGCCACAGTATAGCGGATCCTATACTGAACTGTTTAGTTTACTCCTGGTAAATGTATAAATAGAGCGTATGGTACAAAATAAGCATTCTATAAATATTTGTTTAAAGTGATGGAGAGAAGGGAGAAGAGGGCTAGGATATGGATCTTGGCATTCTCAAAATCTAGATTCAGACTAGATCAGGTGAAAATTCTTCCTGCGACATGAGACCCCAACAAGGCTGAGGACAGATGGAATCTCTGTAGGCTCTTCTCCACAGACACTACTAGTGTTAAATATGGCAACATTAATAAAAAGAAATTACTTCGGCCATTGATATTATTACATGCATTTTGTGCCCAAGGTGAAATAAAAGAATTCCCTCATACCAGAAGCAAATCTCCACAATCTATAACTTATGGTGAAATCATAGATTGGCATAGTTATTTTCCTATGTCTTATTTCACAGAAAAAGCTTTACCCGACGTGAAATCTTAGGAAGCATTTTCAATTTCTTTGGGAAAATGTCTGACAGACTTCTTTTTAATCTCTCTTTAGATAAAGCTCTCTGAAGATCAAAGAGGCCTCACTAAGGCAGATGTGTTTTCTGTCAATGGCTAGGAAGGAAAAATAGACTTCAAGCAAATGCTCAAAGAATCCTTAAGTAATTAGGCATTAATGGAGACTACAAAGGCTTTAGAAAGGTCAATGGATATGGAAAAGCAAAGCATTCATACACAAAAAACTTTATTTGTAAATGCAGCCTAGGAACAGGCCCAAACTGGAAAACTAAGATACAGTTAAGTACACAAGTTCTCCATAAATATTCAAAAACACTGAAGAAGTGTTTACCTAACACTATTTAGTGCAGGTCTAATTCCTTCTGAAGAATTTCTGATTAAACCACTTAACTGACACAAAATTCCAAATGTAAGTGATCAGCCTGTATAAAATGACATGAATAGGAAAAAAAATCTATAAACCTAACAATATAGTTAATAAGATTATTTCATGTCATAACTTTAGCAACTAAGAAAAAGGTCAAACACCATAAACAGTTAACTCCTCAAATCATATTAACCACTTTCTATGTATATCCTTTCAGGAAACACATCATTGGACACAAAGAATCATATTTCATTAGTATAAAATACTGAATACGTCTCTTAGACAACATGAATACCATGTGCAGTAGAATAAAGGAATGTCAAACATAAGGTGAACTTTTTCACAACTTAAATAATTTTTCTATCCTTTATGATTTATCTGTGCCTTATTTTTTCAATTTAAAAATACTGAGATAAACACTCATTTCTTGATATCTACATTATAAATGCCTGACGTAAAGTACTACTTGAAATCCTCACTAAAGAAACATAACAAAAAAGAAATATAACGATTATGTCACCTATGTATGACAATTAGAAAACCAGAAAGCCTAAAAATTATATAAAAGCAAGATCTTGAGTAAACTTGTAGCGTATTTTCAGATTTCTCCAAGCATTGCTCCAGTGCATAAGTCAATAAGTAAAGTCTAATGTAAAGAGAAAAGACTAAATTTTCTCATTTAGAGAACAAATTTTAATTAAATGCCATTCAATTTCCAACATTGTATTATAAAATTAAGTTTACCTTTAATTTTATCTTAATTTATAATATAAAAATGTAGAAAATAATCACAAATGAAGAAATTTATTATAAAGGTTTAAATAAACTTTCTTTCTTTTTTTTTTTTAAGTTGGAGTCTCACTCTGTTACCTAGGCCGGAATGCAGTGGCACGCTCACGGCCACTGCAGCCTCGACCTGCTGGGCTCTGGGTGATCCTTCCACCTTAGCCTTCCTAGTAGCTGAACTACAGGCACGCCACCACACTCGGCTAATTTTTTGATTTATTATAGAGATGAGGTCTTGTCAAGTTACTCAGGCTGGTCTTGAACCCGTGGGCTCAGGAAATCCCCTCACTTCGGCCTCCCAAAGTGCTGGGATTATAGGTGTGAACTTTGTTTTCTTAAGGAAACTTAATGTTGCAAAAGATGGATTACAATTTCCATTGCATTTTAGTAAAAGGTACCAACTTTGAAAGAATTTACTATGATAAAGAGTAATCTACGCCGGGCTCCGTGGCTCAGCCTGTAATCCCGCGCCTTTGGGAGGCTGAGGTGAGTGGATTGCCTGAGCCCAAGGGTTCGAGACCCGCCTGGGCAGCAAGACCTCATCTCTACAATAAATCAAAAAATCAGCCAGGCGTGGTGGCACGCGCCTGCAATTCCGGCTACTCCGAAGACTGAGGCGGAGGGATCGCCGGAGCCCAGCAGGTCAAGGCTGCAGTGACCAGGTGCGGCCACTGCACTCCAGTCTGGGCGACAGAGTGAGACTCCAACTAAAAAAAAAAGAGTAACTTAAAAGCAAACAAATTCATTCAGATAAAGAAACATATAACAGGCTGAATGCAGTGGCTCCCACTTGCAATCCCAGGACTGGGGAGGCCAAGGTGAGAAGATCATTTGAGTCTAGGAGTTCAAGACCAGGCTAGGGAACAGAGCAAGATCATGTACTATTAAAAAAAAAAAAAATCAAAAAATTTGGCAGGCATGGTGACATGTGTCCCTGCAGTCCTAGCTTTCTGGAATCTGAGGTGGACAGATCACTTGAGTTCAGGAGGACGAGGCTGCAGTGAGCCAGGTTCATGTCCCTGTAACCTGGGTTACAGAGTGAGAAAGAAAAGAATAGAAAGAAAAGAAAAGATGTAGCCCATTTCTCCAAAACCAATTACACTGTTAGTTTATTAGGGTTGTGGCATATTTTTATTTTTGTATATTTTATATTTACAGGTTTTACATTTTTGGTATATATTATATTTTTTACATATAGCAAAAGTGGGCAATAATTATTAAGTGCTCATGAGTGGGGTTCTTAAATTATATGAGTAAAACTATTTCCTTTTTGTAGATAAATGTAAGTTGTATTTAATTAGCTCCAATTCAAATGTTGCTCAATATACAAATTCTACTGTATTTTTAACTACTGGCAAATCTTAAGAGCATTTTTCTATTGTAAAACTAACATATGCTTATCATAGAAAAAATATTTTTACCAATCATAAAAATACTATATGTTCCCTGTGAAGCAGAGGGCAAAGTAAAAAAAAAGTTCCCAATTTGACTAACCAGGCATAACCGCTTTTATTAACATTTTAATATCCTTCCTTAATACCTTCCCTACTTACTGCATATGTTTTAATAGTTGATTATGTGTGTTTGTGTACCTGTGTATGAAGAAAGAGGATCAATTTCAAAGTAACTGGAGAGAAATTGCCAATTAAAAAGAATTGGACAGTACATAATGTTTACCATGGATTGTTTGTAAATATTTACAATTTTTGAAATGACTCGAGTCATTTTTTATCAATTTAAACACAGAGTAAGTCATTAGTAAAAATCTTTGGCTATCAAAATGCCCTTTATGATGTTCAATTCAACTCTGCTTTGGAGAAGGGGCAGGATGGGGGAGATACTTTGTGTAATCCTCTTGCCAGATCATCAAATTATTTGAATAGTTCTGCCTTTATTAGCAAATGTTACAATAGAAAGGAGCCAGTTATTATTTTAAGTGATATGTAAGAATGACAAACAATTTCACATAAACTATGGATAGGGAATATGACTCAAAAAACAGATCTACTCATACTGAGATAAGAGTGGTTGAAGATGAGTAAACCTGTCAGAAAAAGTGCAAAGGTGAGCTTAGAGCCTAAGCTGAAGTCTCTAACTGAGGTTAGGGCACAAATAAAAAAAACTGTCTGTAACAAAATAATGTTCACTCTGTTAGTCACATGAGCACAAAGCATTTCTCCAATAATGGAGAAGAGTGTGGTTTGACATTGTGCTCCCGATTAATGTTTTGAGGAACAGCATCCCAGACTTCGACAGAACATCTCACTTGTGAGGTAAACATCTGCTTCCACACCATATGGAACACAACTCCCAGAACCAACATAAAAAACCGGAAGTGTGCCATAGGAGTCTCAGGCTCTCCTTATGTCAAGAACTGAACATAGGGTAGTTTCCCATCAAGTTTTCCAAGCACTTGATCATGGCTGTCGACATGTCCAACAGTTCCATTCTATGAGGTAGAATCCAAGGCATATCCAGTAACAAAAAGCTCACCTCCTAACAGAGTTGTCCATCTGAGGAGCGAAAACCTACCACTCAAAGGGATCCATATCCATCCTTAACTATCACTTCAGGAAAAAAGAGTGATGAAAACTTACATTTTATTCCGAAAGAAATTGGGCCATGTGTGAACATGTCTCAGGGCATGGCTTATATTAAATTCTTTAAAGCATTGGTTGGAGTTCTAGACTGATGGTTAACCCAAATGTTCACTCCATGAAAGTTCCATCGTAGGCTACAAAATACTTTAGTAAATGTCAATATAGTGCTCTATGTTGGCTCACCTGATACTTCCTCAAAACCTTCCAAGCCATGTGCCTGAATGGTCAGATAAGGAGATGACAAGAGAACATGGGCCCATCTTCTTTTACAGACCTTCCCATCTTCAGGAAATTGGCTAAACAGTTAGAGTGTGTTCACTGCACCCAGGGGGCTTGATCCCACCAATAACCCAATTGTATATAATCCTCAGCAGAGAGAGGGATGCAAAGGCTTTCACAAAAGAAAGGGAAGTTTCCATTAGTATTAGACAGGAAAAACAGATGTCAGGACACCAGACTATCTCTACTAGAAATAAATATTCTCAACTATGCTCTTCCATTGCCAAAATCTCAAAGAAATATCAAAATATGCTGAGGTTACTCACTATGTTTTATACAGTTATTTCTTTAAATTTTCATTTTGGGATTAAGTAATTTTTTCATAATTTAATTTGTTGTATGCATTATTCAAATGTTGGGGAAAATTATCATAACCTCTAGAGAATACCATTCATTGTCACAAATGACAAACTGGGCATGAGGACCTCTGTTTGACCCCAGAATACAGGCCATATCACAAATCAAAAAGGACACTAGGATTAGGCCTCAGAAGTCCATTAATCACACTGAAGTAGAGGCATAATTCCAATTTGCTTTGAGGAACTCCCTAGTTGCAGTCACACTTATAGAGTTAGCTCTACCACATGTACGTTTTCTGACTTGATTTCTGTAAGTCTGTACCTTCCTTTTCAGAAGTCTTCCTCTGTGGTACCCTTGGTTAACAATGTTAGCCTCAACAACATAGAGCATATTATTATTATTATTTTTTTTTTTTTTGAGTTGGAGTCTCACTCGGTTGCCCAGACTGGAGTGCAGTGGCTGCCCCCAGCCACTGCAGCCTCACCTGCTGGGCTCCAGTGATCCTTCCGCCTCAGCCTTCTGAGTAGCCGGAATTACAGGCATGTGCTACCACGCCCAGCTGATTTTTTTTTGATTTATTGTAGAGATGAGGTCTCGCTGCCCAGGCGGGTCTCGAACCCGCGGGCTCAGGCAATTCACTCATCTCAGCCTCCCAAAGGCACGGGATTACAGGCTGAGCCACCAAGCCCAGCTGAGCATATTATTTTTAAAATACTCAATGAAAACTACAATTCATGGACAACTACTAAAGAAAAAAAATAACATAAATGTACATTTTTCTCAAAGACTAATTTAATATACAATACAGTCAAAGCCACAACTTGTTCTAAAACAGTTTGCTCTAAAAAAAAAAAAAAGAACTGAGAAATAAATCAAAATTGAAACATATTTCAAAGTACTTTATATGTATGTGTCTGTGTGTGTCTGTGTGTGTCTGTGTGTGTGTGTGTGTTACCATATTATGCATCTGGCATGAAGTAAATATTTATTTATTTATTTTTATTATAAAGATGTGGGGTACAATTCAGGGTTAAGTATACAAACGTTGATAATGCAGGTACCCTTGTTGATGAGGTATGCCCCTCCCTCCCCTAGCAGTTTCCCTCAACTGCCAATCCCACCCGCCACCAACAGTTTCCCACTACTGTCAGTCTATTTCTTATAGTATTATAATTGTTCAAGGTCCGCTTATGAGTGAGAACACATGGTACTCTGTTCTTTGTTTCTGTGATAGATCACTGAGTATGATCAACTCTAAATTCATTCAAGTTGCTGCGAAGTCCATAATTTTGACCTTCTTTATGGCTGCATAATATTCCATTGTGTATATGTATCACATTTTTTATCCAGTCCAGTTTCAATAAGCAACATGGTTGGTTCCATGTTTTTGCTATTGTGAATAGAGCTGCAACAAGCATATGTGTGCAGGTATCTTTTTTATACAATGATTTGAGTTCCTCTGGGTATATTCCCAATAGGAGAATTGCTGAGTCATTTGGAAGGTCAATTTCTAGTTCTTTTAGAAATCACCACACTGTCTTCTAAAGAGGCTGCACCAGTTTGCATTCCCACCGCAGTGTAGAGGTGTTCCTTTTTCTCAGCATCCTTGCCAGCATCTGTTGTTTGTTTTATTAATGATGGTCATTCTTGCTGGGGTTAGATAGCATCTCCATGTGGTTTTGATTGAAGCAAATATTTATAACCCTCATGTTATAAATGTTGGCTTTCAAAACAGTTTTTCTCGACAGGGCAACACCCCTTATCAACAAGGGTGCCTGAACAATGCATATATATATACCTAACCCTTAACTGTACCCCACAATTTTAAAATAAAAAATACGTTTAAAAATAAAATTTTTTAAAAAGTTTTTTTCAAAAAAAGAGTACTTATAATGAAAAGGCATTTCAAGTCTTTAATATCTTGTTTTTACAAAATAAAAGTTTCTTTGTTCCAAAAGAAAGGTGATTTATATATTTGAAATGTGAATTTATAAGGAAAGATGTATCAGTATAACAGTACTCAGAAATAAACACATAAAATATTTTTAGAATAATTTTTACAAATGGTTAAATCACAGTTAAAATATACTAAGAGAATTTTGATTATTTTTAGATTAAAGCTATCAGAGAAAGAAAAATTAACGGTTAAAGGAACATTTTACTTCAACTTGGTCTTCTGGATATTGAAGCTCCAAAGCTAGGAGAAATAACCCCAAGATTATGAATGCCTAGAGTAGAACAAAGAACTCTGAGGCCCACATGCCCAGAATGTGTCAAAAAAAAACGATTTCAGGTTCAGAAATCACCATTAAATTAGATACTCCTCATATGGGCTGTCACAGAGTGAACATCTTAAAAGGCATCAGACACTAAGGCAGAGAAACGTATGGAGAAACCAGCATCATGAGAGCAAAAGACATGCTGACTGAGAGCAAAAGGATTCCTCACGGGGTCTAGAGCCCTATCTCTATCACTTTTTCCTTGGGGGCATAAGGTAGTTTAAATATGCACAGAAAACTCACACTAGGAAAACAAAAAATGCAAGAACTCTAGTAGTTACAATCACGATCACAGGATAATTTACTGGTGCTTTTCATGGGTTGGCACTAAACTATGCACTTTTAGTTTATCACTTCTATTTAACAGATGAGAAAAAAAAACTTTTAGGGAAATTGACCTCTGTAAAAGCTTCCTCAAGGTTATATAAAAAGAAAGTGTGTCTGGACTCAAAACCCAGTCTACCTTCATTCAGTCATTCAGGAATATGTGAGTCCCAACTATATGATAAGCATTTTTCAACATCAAAGCTAAAATAGTGGTTTAAAAAAAGACAATGTCCTTGCAATCATGGGGAAAAGAGATACTAATCAAATCATCACAAAATTAACCCTTTACACTCAGAGTTCTCTCGCAGATCACCTACCAGCAACTTGACTGCACTTTTTTTAACTTACTAGTGACAAAAGAATCACTTAATATTAAATTGTATAGCTTTGGAACCAATCATTTTATTGTAATGATACTTGGCTTATAATGGAATTTTGAACATTGAGGAACTTATGACCAAAAAAATCAAAATTTTAAATCTTATATTTTTCTAACATGTGGTAATGTGTAAAACAGTCTAACATGTGGTAATGTGTGAAACAGTCACTGACATACATTGCAGGTTGATTGATACATGTTGTGCAATAATCATTTATTTGATGTCTTCCACCTGGTGTTTTTCTATTTGAGCAGACAATACAGTCTCATTTGCTTTTCTTCCTCCCACATTAAGATAACTGCAACAAAAGCTAAAAATTCCTGTCGGTCAACATCATGCCGCTTATGACAAATCGATTTGTTTCTTTTATTACAATATCCACCAATTCATTTGCAAAATAGTCAATAGGCTCTCTTACAGTACTTGCTGTTTGTGGTCCTGTTGTTCAAGGACGTACAACACAATTTATTCTCACTGGAGGATCATCCTTTTTCCGAACATCTTCCCTTTCACTTGATGACATGTTGTCTTCTACTTTTTCGTAACAACTAACACTTTCATTGCTATCACTTTCCATTACATTTGTCTGTTTTCTCCTTGATGGCATGATATCACTATTGCTACCATCGTTTTCCTCTATATCAATGTTTATTTTTTCTAACTTAATGTATAAAAGTCTAAATTTAAGTCATCTTCACTGCTGTTTATAACTCTCACTTTTGTCTTTTTCTTTTGCCATTGTTCCATAAACTAAGTAAATGAATAAAAAATTTCTAATTGTAAATTACAAAATCACAAAGTGAAATTTATCCAAAAAATATTACTTTTTCAATTTCACTTTTCTAATTTAGGGCAGAGAGATATTCAATCTGTGTTGCTCGATACTTCAATACAATCTGTCTTCAACTTTGAAAGTCTCTTTCTATTAAGGCTACAGTAACTTTCTTATCTATCTTTTCAAGTTATGCCACATAATATAAAAGGTAGGACTAGATTCCAAGATGGCGATAGAGACAGAGTGTGTGTCTACACATAAATAAGAGCGTGCAGAGACAAGTGTTCATGCTAACATGTAGGCAAACAGGTGTGCACATGTCTGACTGAATGGAGACTTGGGAGCAAGTGTCCTGAGCCCTCCTGCTTAGGCAGCTGCCCTGCTTGGCTGCTGGGACCCCAGTGCTCTCTACCGCCTAGAGGCAGGCACCATCTCTGCAGCACTGTCCAGGAAAAAAAAGGGAATAAAACAAGGATCACCTGCTTCCGGGACCACCTGCTCCTGCAGCCTTCGGCATCAGAGCAGACAGTGGCGCAGGAACCGCAAAAACATATACCACAGAAACTCATCCTAAGTCCCAAGGAGACCCAGGGGCCCCATTCCCCAACTGAAGCATTTGCGATCTGCAGCTACAACCAGAGCCCAGGCCCAGCTCACAGTGGATGAGTGGCGGTGAGTTTTAAAGTGACCCAGCAACCTTTGCCCAGCAATTCGCGAGGCGTGAGATTCGGGTGGGCAACCTCCTGATCGGCAGGCACGGAGAGCGCTGAACATATGCGGATCAGTTCACAGCCTCCCTCCAACTGCACAGGGGGAACAGCGGACAGATTTGAAGCATTTGTGGGATGCAGCTGAAGAACCCAGCCCCAGCTCACAGCGGATGAGTGGCGGTGAGTTTTAAAGTGACCCAGCACTCTTTGCCCAGTGATTCCCAAGACTTGCGATTCAGGCGGGCAACATTCAGACCACACTCAGAGAGGGCTAAACACTGGCGGGTCTGCTGGGGGCATGTCGCAGCCTCCTGCAGCCTCCTGCAGCCTCCCGCCGACGCCCGAAATGAACAGGGGGACAGAGTTAGAGGTCAGAAACCCCTCCCCTCTGAAACTCCTGCCTCCTGCACAAGCCAAAAGCAGCAGTACTTGGGTCATGCCTCCAAGAATAAGCTCCAACAGCAGAGAACCTGCAGTAACAGCCCTGGAGTCACAGAACCCGTCACAAGAGGGACCCTCCCTCCCCCCACCCTCCCACCCCCATCCCAAGAGACATACTAAAGCTGAGAACTCTGTGTCAACTTTTTTTTTCGTTTTTTTTTTCCCCCGGGGTGGGGGGTATTGGTTTGTTTGACTATCTCATTTGTTTGCTTTATTGGTTTTTTTCTTTCTTTGTTCTCTGTTTTTTTAATTATGTTTTTTCTTTCTTTTGTTATTGTTGCATTTTTCTTTTCTCTTTTTCCTCCTTTCTTTTTTATCTCTCTTTTCCCTCTTATACCCTGTCTTGGAATCGGGGGTTATGCAAACATACCCTCTGTAAGGTCACATTGTTCAGAGACAGAGAGCAAGTCCCAGCTGGCCCATTCAACAGACAGCAAACATTATTACCTGCCAATATGTTCAGAATCCTTGCAGCACCCCACCCCCAGGTCCTAGCAAGAGCTCCAAACTGTAGTGAGATACCCAATGCCCCACCCCCAGCCCTACTTCATAACTGAACAAACCCAGAGCTCCAGTTCAAGGAAGGACAAAAGGTAGAGTGAATATCAGAAGCAATTGCTTCTCCATTTTCCACTGAGCAATGGAATTAAAGAAAAATATAAGAGAACTGATACAAATGAAAAAAAAAACAATGAAAAACTGCAGGTAACCATCAGAGTACCAACAAAGAGCCAGTACTAGAAAGAACAGCAACTGGAGTACAAACAATGGCTATCTCCAAGAGTGACACTACCCAGAAGGTACTTACAGAGATGAGAGAATCATTGGATAGAATGAATAAAAATCAAGAAATACAAGGGCTAAAACTAAATGAAATTGCAGCAGAGCTAAACAGACTCAAGAAAGCATACTTAGAAACACCAGAAATAAAGAACTCCATCCAACAAATAAATAACAAACTGACAATCATGGGAAGCAGAATTGATCAAGCAGAAGAAACAATCTCAGAACTGAAGACCAAAATATAGAATTAACTGAATCTATTAAAAATATAGGGGAAAAAAACTTAAGAAGAGGAAACTCTCCAAGAGATGTACAATTTTATCAAGAAACCAAACCTACATCTGATCAGAATATCTGAAATAGAAAGAGAAACAGAAAACAACTTGGAATAAACATTCCACGAGGTCATTCAAGAAAACTTCCCTCATCTGACCAGAAAGACTATACAAGCACAAGAGATCCAGAGAACCCCTGCAAAACATCATATGAAAAGACAAACTACTAGACACATAGTAATTCACCTACACAAAGAAGGTATAAAAGAAAAAATCCTAATGGAAGCAAGGGAAAAGGGTCAGACTACCTACTAGGGTAGACCAATCAGAATTGCTGCAGAATTATCTGTAGAAACACTACAGACTAGAAGGAATTGGACCCCAGTCTTTAATGATCTCAAAGATAAACAATTTCAACCAAGAATTTCCCACCCAGCCAAGCTAAGCTTCATCAGCAAAGGATACTTAAAACCCTTCCCAGACATCCAATCGCTAAGAGAGTATGCTGCTTCAAGACTAGCTCTACAGGAGATACTTAAAAAGGTGCTGTGCACAAAAAAAAAAAGACCATATACTTCACAAGATCAAAAACAAGCTCAGAAGCATCAAAACACACAGCATACTCAAAAAAATGAAAACACACAAGCCGGGCTCGGTGGCTCAGCCTGTAATCCCGAGCCTTTGGGAGGCTGAGGTGAGCCTGAGCCTGCGGGTTCAAGACCCGCCTAGGCAGCAAGACCTCATCTCTACAATAAATCAAAAAATCAGCCGGGCATGGTAGTGCATACCTGTGATTCTGGCTACTCAGAAGGCTGAGGTGGAAGGATCACCGGTGCCCAGCAGGAGAGGCTGCGGTGGCCGGGAGCAGTCACTGCACTCTAGTCTGGGCAACCGAGTGAAACTCCAACTCAAAAAAAAAGAAAACACACACATGTATGAACATAAAAGCTAAATGAAAACAAAATACCCTTTTAAGAGCATTATGTCAAGGACAAACTCTCACATTTCAATAAGCAACCAAGAATGTGAATGGACTAAATGCACCACTGAAAAGACATAGAATGGCAAACTGAATAAAAACACATGACCCAGTTAGTTGCTACCTCCAAGAAACTCATCTCACCACAAAGGATGCCCACAGACTCACAGTTAGAGGATGGAAAACAAATTTTCAGGTGAACAGATCATAAAAGAAGGCAAGAATTGTGATCCTAATATCAGGCAAAACAATCTTTAAGGTAACAAAAATTTTTAAAGATACAAAGGGACACTAAATAATGATAAAAGTTTTCATCCATCAACAAGAAATATCCATCCTAAACATATATTCATCCAATAAAGGAGCACCAATTTTTTGAAGCAGCTACTAAGCAAACTAAAAAAAAGATATTGATGCTAACACTATCATACTTGGGGACTTTGATAGCCCACTAACAATGCTACATATATCATCAAGGCAAAAAATCAACAAAGAGATCCGGACTCTCAACTTGACTCTTGACCAAATGGACTTAGTAGATACCAACAGAATAATCCACCTAACAACCAAAGAATATACATTCTACTCCTAACCATATGGGACATACTGCAAGATCAACCAAAAACTTGGCCATAGATGAAGCAAAAACAAATTTCATAAGATCTAAATACTGCCATGTACCCTCTCAGACCACAGTGGAATAAAAATAAATATCATCATCAACAAAATTCCCACAAAAACACATACACTAAACAGCGTGATGTTGGACAACTCCTGGGTCAACACAGAAATCAAAACAAAGATTAAAAGACTCCTGAAAACAAAGAAACATCTTACCAAAACCCCTAGGATGCCATGAAAACAGTACTAAGAGGGAAATTTATATATCTATGAACACTCATCAAGAAATATAAAGAATAAGTTGACAGTCTAACAAATTACCTAAGGAAGCTGGAAAGGTAAAACCACCAAAAGTCTAACTTCAGCAGAAGACTTCACCAGATCACCAGAGTAAAATCTGACACAAAAGATAAAAATACCATAGAAAAAAATCAACAAAACAAAAACCTGGATCCCTAGGAAAAATGACCAAAAACAGAAAAAAAGCCCAAGTAAACATAATCAGAAATGCAAAAAAAATTAAGTCACAACTGACTAACAAAGAAAAACAAAAGATTGTCAGAGATTACTATGCACATCTAGATAGAAACAAACTTGATAACCTAAATGAAATTGAGGACTTTCTACATCACACAATCTCCAAGATTGAAACAAGAAAAAAATGAGATCCTAAATAGACCAATACCAACACAGGAAATTGACTCTGTCATAAGAAAATTACCTACAAAAAAAAAAAAAAAAGCCCTGGACCAGATGAATTTCCAGTGAAATTCTACAAAACATACAAGGAGAAGCTGATACCAATCCTACTGAAAGTATTCCAAGCAATCAAGAAAGACGGAACTCTCCCCAAATAATTTTATGACACTAACATCACACTAATATCCAAACTAGTTAAAGATCCAACAAAAAAAGAACTACCAGCCAATATCCCTGATAAACATAGATGCAAAAATTCTCAACAAGGGTTCTAACAAATCAGATCCAACAACACACCTCAAAAATCATTCACCATGACCAAGTAGGCTTCATCCCCAGAATGCAGGACTGGTTCGAAATCCACAAGACCATAAATGTAATCAAATACATCAACAAATGTAAAAACAAGAATCACATGATTATATCATGAGATATGAAAAAAGCTTTCAATAAAATCCAGCATCCCTTCTTGATAAAAACCCTTGAACACCTAGGCATAGGGGGAATATAACTCAAAATAGTAAGAGCCATCTATGATAAACCCACAGCCAACATATTGCTAAATAGACAGAAACTGAGAGCATTTTTCCTGAAAACCAGAACAAGACAAGGTTGCCCACTCTTCCCCTTCCTGCTGAACATAGTGTTGGAAATTCTAGCTAGAGCAATCAGACAAGAGAAGGATATCAAGGGTATCCAAATAGGAAAAGAAATCAAGTTATCCCTGTTTGCTGATGATATGATCCTACATCTTGAAAGTCCAAGAGATTCTGTCAAAGACCTTGCACTGATAAAGGACTTTTGCAAAATTTCAGGGTACAAAATCAATGTGCAAAAGACAGTCGCATTCTTTTTCTTTTTTCTTTATTTTGGAGCACAGGGATCCTGCCATTTTTGGCCAAAAGTTGCTGAACACTCAGCGTGGTGTGGGCAGATTGTCTGTGTAAGTCACTCATCATGAAATGGACAAATGCTTGGAAGAATCTCCAAAAACAACTTAACAGAAGCTGAACGTAGCCTCACAACAAAGTTAGCTGGTACATTTTAGTCGTATTCTTATATAACAGCAATAAACAGGCGGAGAACTACATAAAAAGCACAGACATATTCACAGTAGCCACAAAAAAATGAAATGCCTCAGCATCTTCCTAGTCAGAGAAATGAAAGAACTTTATAACGAAAACTACAAAACACTGCTCAAAGAAATCAAAGATGATACAAAAAGGAAAAATATTCCATGCTCATGGATTAGAAGAATCAACATTGTTAAGATGTCCATCCTACCAAAGGCAATCTACATATTCAACGCTATACCCATTAAATTATCAATAACACTCTTCTCAGACCTGGAAACAACACTACAGAAATTCATATGGAAACATAAACAAACACAAATAGCCAATACAATCCTTAGCAAAAGAAAAAAATGGGAGGTATTATACTTCCAGACTTTAAACTTTATTATAAGGCTACAGTAATCAAAACAACCTGGTACTGGTACAAGAAGAGGCATATAGACAAATGGAACAGGATAGAGATTCCAGAAGCAAACTCTCAATTTCTCAGTCAACTCATCTTTGACAGAGCCTCCAACAACAACCACAGGGGAGAGGAGAACCTGTTCAGCAAATGGTGCTGGGAAAACTGACTGACCATGTGCAGAAGAATAAAACTGGACCCCTACCTATTACCATACACAAAAATCAACTCCAAATAGATCAAAGACCAAACCAATTCCTGATCAAAACCCCAAAAGTCCATGCCATAAGAGATAAGACAGACAAGTGGGACCTCATCAAACTGAAAGGCTTCTGCTCAGCAAAGAAATTATCAAGAGAGTGGGAAGACCCTCACTGTATGGGAAAAAAATATTTACTAACTACATATCTGACAAAGGCCTAACATCCAGGATTTACAAGGACTCAAACGTCCTGAAAGGGGGAAAAAAAAAAACAGTCCCATTAAAAAGTGGGCGAGCCGGGCTCGGTGGCTCAGCCTGTAATCCCGCACCTTTGGGAGGCTGAGGTGAGTGGATTGCCTGAGCCCGCGGGTTCGAGACCCGCCTGGGCAGCGAGACCTCATCTCTACAATAAATCAAAAAATCAGCCGGGCGTGGTAGCGCATGCCTGTAATTCCAGCTACTTGGAAGGCTGAGGCGGAAGGATCGCCAGAGCCCAGCAGGTCGAGGCTGCGGTGGCTGGGAGCGACCACTGCACTCCAGTCTGGGCGACAGAGTGAGACTCTAACTCAAAAAAAAAAAATTTTTTTTTTAAAAAGTGGGCAAAAGACACGCATAGACATTTCTCAAAAGAAGACATAAAAGCAGCCAGCAGAAACATGAAAAAAGGCTCAGGCAAACTAATCATCAGGAATGCAAATCAAAACCACATTGAGATACCATCTAACTAGGCTACAATTAGTAAAACAAACAACAGATGCTGGCAAGGATGGGGAGAAAAGGGAATGTCTCTACACTGCTGTTGAGAATGTAACCTAGTTCAATCTCTTTAGAAAACAGTGTGGCACTTTCTACAAGAACTAGAAATTGACCTGCCATATGAGCCAGTAATCCTCCTACTGAGAATATACCTGGAAGAACGTAATCACTCTACAGAAAAAATACCTACATATGCATGTTTATTGCAGCACTATTTACAATTGCAAAAACTTGGAACCAACCGTGCTGGCCATCAAAAGAAGACTGGATTAAAAAAAAAATGTGCTACATATACACGATAGAATATTACTCAGCCATAAAGAAGGACAAAATCATGGACTTTGCAGCAACTTGGATGAATTTAGAGTCTCTCATACTCAGTGATCTGTCACAGCAACAAAGAATTGAGTACCACATGTTCTCACTCATAACAGACCCTGAACATTTACCATAATACAATAAGAAAAGGATTGGCAGTAGCGGGCACTGCCAGGAGGTTGGCTGGGCACATAACATTAATAAGGATACCTGATCTCAAACCAGGCAAAGTGGGGACCAAAGGGAGACCCAAACCTTACCTGTATGATGATCGCTTGTATACCTAAATCCTGAATTGTATTCCACAGTTTTAAAATAAAATAAGATTTTAAAAGCTGCATTTCTTATACAAATTTTCTTGGGATGAGATCTGAAGCATGGGATGGAGTTAGATTAAAAGTTAGGTGAAGAAAGAGCAAAATACAAGTGCAAAGACCCATAGCAGGAGGGAACATGCACAATTCACATAAGTGAGGGAAAGAAGGAAGAGAATAAGAGGCAGTTGCCAAATAGGGTAGGCCAGAAAGATAAAATCCATGTGAAGGATTTTAGTCTTTATCCTAACTGCAATGGGAAGGCACTCAAGGATAAGCTAGTGGGGGTAACATACGATTTTTGTTTCATAAAAATCATTTGGGTAACGAGTGTCAAAAAGACCAAAAGGGATCCAGAATGGATGAGATTAAATCAGTTAGAAAACTACTACTGTTGTCCAAGAAAGAGATGATAGTTTAAATTAGACAGCAGTAGAGGCAGAAAAGGACAGATTACACAGACCTTTGAGGAAAAAAATAGTGATATGTGGGGTTAATGTGAATGAGGCACCAAGGATATAACTCCTAAATTTATGGCCTAGCTTGACTAGACAGATAGATGAGTTTGGTCTAGTATATGTGAGTTTGAAGTGCCTTGGAAATATCTAAGTAGAAATACCAAGTTAATAGTTAGATGTAATGGGAATTCAGATAAATTTTTGAATCATCAATATATAACATATATGAGGACAATTCAAACTATGTACATTAATGAAATAGCCTAGACAAAGAGTATAGATTAAAACTAGAACTAAGACTAGTTTTGAGAAATGTCAATATTTAATGATAAGTCACCTGGAAAAAAAAGAGAGAGAAAGAGTGGGGTCAATTAGGAGGGATGGCAAGAGAGTGTGCTTATTTTAAGTAACTCAAAAATGGTAGAGAGATTAGTAGTGAAGAATGCTACTAAGAAGTACTGAAGAATACCCCGTAGGCCTGGTTTCACTGAGGTCATTGATCACCTTCTGCTGCAATTTTGATACAATGATGGAAGCAGAAAACACATTAGAAAGATGTGAGTTGAGGCAGAAAATACAGACACCTCTTTCCAGGAGTTTTGCTATAAATGCAGAGAGAAGAGAGAAATGGCAATAGCTGAATAGGTTAGGGAAGGGCATGGTCCTTTTTTAATGTAGAGGAGTCTTGAGCATGCTTTAATGCTGATGGAATTGATCTGGTTAAGGGTAACAAGCTGAGTACTCAAGAAAGGGAAAAGATGGCCTGGTGTGGTGGCTCACACCTATAAGCCCAGTACTTTGGGAGGCCGAAGTGAGAGGATTGCCTGAGCCCACAGGTTGGAGACTATCCTGGGCAACTTGGTGAGACTTCATCTTTACAATAAATAAAAAATTTTTTAAAATAGTAGGGCATGGTGGTGTGTGCCTGTTGTTCCAGTTACTTGGAAGGGTTAGGAAGAAGGATCACCTGAGCCCAGAAGGTCAAGGCTGCAGT
The DNA here is from genome assembly GCF_000164805.1 of Carlito syrichta. Classification (NCBI taxonomy): domain Eukaryota; kingdom Metazoa; phylum Chordata; class Mammalia; order Primates; family Tarsiidae; genus Carlito; species Carlito syrichta. The sequence goes on from NW_007252726.1 coordinate 24,648, forward strand.
AGCCATGAGAGTGCCACTGCACTCCAACCTGGGCAACAGAGTGAGAGATTCCAACTCAAAAAAAAAAAAAAATTGGTAACTCATGTTTCTTAGGAAGACAGAAGAAGATGCAATTCAAAATTAAAGTAGAGATATTGACCTTAAGTATTTGACCAAATGAGGAATTGCTGAAGATGTATGCAGTCAGTCATTTTTGAAAGTAGAATATTGAGAGAGTTTCTAATGGTTTCTTTTCTTTGTTAAGTATAAGGTGATGTCATCTGTTGAAAAGACAGGAATGGGAAAATGAGAGGGGAACATTTTGAGACAAAAAGAAAACTTACAACAGTCAAATGATGACCAAAATTCATACAATCACTAAATGACAGGATATTTTGAATCTTCAGATTTTTTTATACTCAAATTTAGTCTTTATGCCACCCCACAGCAACTGTTGCTCTGTCCTCTGGCTTTTTTAGCTTTTTTTCTTTCACATTGTTTTCCTCCACCCTAACTCTTACACAAAGAAACTTTGAATATTAAAATCACAAGACTTTTCAGGGAGATGTGGATTTTATCTAAAACTTCATATGCTTGTTATACCACTCATAGTTATGATTTTAAATAACAAAACACAAAAACAGCTATATCAAACAGACAAGGAATTTATGGGAAATGTCACAATGACTGGAAAACAAGCTTCCAAAAATGAGAAAGAAGTGAGAGAAGCTAGACAAAGCCAGGATCCAACAATGCTAAGGCTGCTGAAAGCAACTTCTAGGTCATAGGGCTTGCACATTTGTAACTTAACTAGGGATTGCTAGATTGCTCTTCAAATTGGTTTGTACAACACACCAACCATCATGTATGAGAGTTAAACTGAAAATGTTACAAGCTCTCAAAAACAATAAAATGTGTAAAATTCAGTTAATTCTGTATACATTAGCATATTTCCACATCAGATATATATGGTTCTCAAGTTGGCTGTGATTTATTCTTGAATGTTCATGTATTTATAATGTAAAAAGAAATATCACTCTGTCAAAGATTTTTTAAAAGGCTCTTTTTAGTCAAGAATCTAGTCTAAAATTTCTTATTTTAAAAATATCAGATGACAAGAAACAGCAGTGATGAAATAAGAATAAATTCAACTGGTTTCTATAAGCAGATTTTTGTATTCATTCATTCATTCTCCAATTTATAACAATTGGACTGTTTTTAGCCCTTGAATAAGTTTTTAACTGATTGATTCACAATGACTAAACAAAGCCATTTGACACCACACAAAAAATTATCTCTAATTCCTTTCAAATTGTGACATTAGGCAAGATAATACAGCCTATAAAACAAGGCTAGACCTAAAGAAAGGAAATAGCAAGATTCAGGTCATTAAATTTGGAAATTGTGTGAATGAGATTTTGACATAAATCAACTGTTATGACACACTGACATATGATAAATTATCAGAACTTTGGCTCTTCCCTAAAAGCACATTTCTAAATTCCTTCTTCCTGAGCCCCACATAAAAATGTTATAAGTCTGAACTGTCATCAAATAACAAAAGATACTCAAATTCAATTTTTCAGAGATATAAACACTTACAGCCTATAATAGATATTTACTGATTCAGTTTCCAAAGCAAAGCTACTAAAAATTAGTAATTCACTAATTAAAGCTTCTCAGATAAAGTGTCTTATTTACCCATTTCTATCTTTCTCAGGCTATTCGTATGAAAGTTATAGCATAATCACCCCAAATATAACTATGGCAAGTAAATCGAGACCCACATGTAGTATAGCTGTTACCATTCTACAATCTGGCTGAAGGAAATTCAGAAAGCATTTTCCTATCAAAAAGATAAATGCTTATTATGACTGAAACACTTCAGGAAGCAATAGTTTATGGAAATAGCAATATAATTTACCATCTTAAAATACAGTCTCTTAATAAACAACAAAATAAAGCCGGGTTCGGTGGCTCAGCCTGTAATCAATCCCGTGCCTTTGGGAGGCTGAGGTGAGTGGATTGCCTGAACCCGCGGGTTCAAGACCCGCCTGGGCAGTGAGACCTCATCTCTACAATAAATCAAAAAATCAGCCGGGCGTGGTAGCGCATGCCTGTAATTCTGGCTACTTGGAAGGCTGAGGAGGAAGGATCGCCCAGCAGGTCGAGGCTGCGGTGGCCGGGAGCGGCCACTGCACTCCAGTCTGGGAGACAGAGTGAGACTCCAACTCAAAAAAAAAATAAAAAATAAACAACAAAATAGACTGCAAAATAAACATGCATCCCCAAATCACTTAATTTTAAATTGTCAGGCAAAAGTAATAAAAAATCACTTTTTTTTTTGCTATCCAAGAATCAGGCAAGTTTATGAAAATTAAAAACAAATTCTACATTGAGAAACCTCAATAAATATAACAAAAATACCTTCTCTTTCCTACACAATATTTCTCTCTTTTTTTACTCAAAGAATACTAATCAGCTTAAACAGCAACAGAGAGGGAAGGAAAACCCATACCCTAAGCCAACAATATAAGTCACAACTAGTCTAAACCAATTGGAATCAACTCACTGCCCTTGATTAGTGGCTAATCAAGGAGGGTCTATGTGTACAAGTTCTTCCCAACAAGATAAAAACAACAGTCTGCATGTTGGGGACATGGAAAGGCATCTTCTTTCCTGGTTTTAAAAGAGAGAGAGAAGAAATACATCCTACAGGCACCTCCTCTGTCTCTTGGTCATTTTCTCTACTTCCTGCCTCGAACAAAAAAGTAAATCTTCAACTATAAGGCAAAAGCATAACAACAAAAATTAACAGGAAGGAGAAACAGAAAGACAATAATAAACTGAGTACTTGATGGCATTGGGAAGTAACTACATCCAGTCCTGTATTGACTATTGATCAACATCAGGTAAGGTTAAAAACAAACATATACACATGAAAGTTTTGTGTGAGAAACAAAGAACTGAGTATCACATGTGCTCACTCAGAAATGGACCTTGAACAACTATCATAATTCTATAAGAAAAGGATTGACAGTAGCCGGAAATTGTAGGGGGGGGAAGGGGTGGAGGAGTAGGGAGGTGGGATTGGCAGTAGTTGGAATCTGCTGGGGGAAGGGAGGGCACACCTCATCAACAAGGGTACCTGCACAATGAATATTTGTATACCTAACCCTGAATTGTACCCCACAATTTTAAAATAAAAAATTTAAAGGTGAAAAAAAGAGAAAGTGTTGTGTGTTTCAAGTAATTGGGAACCAGAAACATTTAAAATGATTAACCATGATAACTAAAAGCATAACATGTAAAGAGGAGTGTAAAAATTTACTACAAATACAATACCAAACTCCTATTAAATGAGCAAGGTACTGAAGGGAATAGATAAAATTCATTCAGATAAAATTTAAAAGTCATAACAAAATGAATATACAGAAGTCATAGGTTAAAAGATGTAATTTTCCTCAAGTCAATTTATAGAATTTATGAAATCCCAATCAAAATATACACAACATTTTTTTGGCCATGTTTATGTGTATGTAATTTGACACATTGATTCTACAAATTTACATGGAAATATAAAAAAGTCAATAATGAGCAAGACAATCTTGAAGAAGAACAAATTTAGAAGACTTTCATTACCAAATATAAAGACTATAAAACCACAGTAATTAAGATAGTGTAGTAATGGTACATAGATAGACAAAATTCACCAATGAAACAGAATCTCTATTTGCCAGAGTAAGTAGAAAGAGTCCTACACATGCAAAGTAACTTGATTTGTGACAAGTGTGACACTGCACTGCATTGGAGAAAAGACGGTCATATAACGATCCTGTGTCAAATAGACATCTGTATGGAAAAAATAAATCTTGCTCTCTACCTCATATCATATATAAAAATCAACACGAGGGTAGATTGTACATTTGTAGAGTATTCTGTTTCTTGTTACAACTCTTGCCTTAAAAGTACTTCAACAATAACAAAAAACTTTTTTTAAAGAGGAAGAAGGCTCTTAGAAATAATAATAATATTATCAGAAGAAAAGACAACAGGAAAAGATGAAAGATCAATTGAGAAAATATTTCTGTATATTAAAAAAATAAGAATTGAATGATAGAAGAGGAAAGAAAACTTGAAGACAAATTCTGGAGACTTAACTGCCAAAGAGTAGTTCATTTAGTCATTCATGCAACAAAATATCATACAGAGCACTTAGTCTGTAGGAATAGTATTCTAGGCACTTGAGATAAAATGGTAAACAAAAGCAGACAAAATTCCCTCTACTTTTTTGGAGCTTATAGTGTTTTGTTTTCTGGTTGGTTTTTTTTTTTTTAGTTGGAGTCTCACTCCGTTGCCCAGGCTGGAGTGCAGTGGCATGCTCACGGTCACCCCAGCGTCAACCTGCTGGGCTCCAGCAATCTTTCCACCTCAGCCTTCCAAGTAGCCAGAATTACAGGTGCATGCTACCACGCCCAGCTAATTTTTTGATTTATTGTAGAGATGAGGTCTCACCATGTTGCCCAGGCTGGTTTCAAACCTGCAGGCTCAGGCAATCCTCTTGCCTTGGCCTCCCAAAGTGCTGGGATTACAGGCTTGAGCCACCACACCCAGCCTGGAGCTTATATTCTAACAGAGTTCCAAAGAGAGAGACGAGAGACAAAAGGGGAAAGAAAGACTATCAGACATTTTCACAGAAAAGAAAAACATTAGTTTCCAAGTGAAACAGCCCACTAAGACCAAGTTCAATGCCACAAAACCACATAAATGAACATTAAGAGAATCCCTGGAGGCAGCAGAACAATAGGCAACACCTTGAAATTCTGAAGGGAAAAGGGAAATGATTTTCAACTAAAAACTGTATGTCTAGACAAGTGTGAAAGTAAAATAAAGGCATTTTCAAAGATCCAAAGTGTCTAAAAATTTACTTCTTACACATGCTTTCTCAGGACACTCCCAGAGGATGTGTAAACAAACAAGAAGTAAAACAAAAAAAGAGGAAGACATGGAATCTAAGGAATTAGAGAGACAACAAAGGAGACAGAAAAAGGAAACAGGTAGAATGTGGTGATGTGATGTTCCAAGATGAGTATGTGCAGAAGGTCCAGAGAACAACCAACTCAGACAGAAACGTGTCTCTTAGAGGAAGTTATCCAGGAAAAAAGGAATAGAAAAATGAAATAATAAATCAGTCAACATGTTTGACCATACTAAGCTGAATTTCATATAGTTTAGATATAAGCTAATAATAGGTGTATAGAAAACCAAGCAAAATAGAAATCTGTGAAGAAAGGAAGTATCCACACAGTACACTGTGTGGGCCATCTATGAGCAATAATTAATAGTCATAATGATATAAACAAGTTTTGATTTAACCAAAAGTTGTGAGATTGGGAGGATAAAGGGAGGTAAGAAGAAAATGTGTAGTACATTCAGGGATAGGTTGGGGAAAGGCACAAGAACTGGCAAAGAGAACTAAATCCTCATCCTACAAGAATACTGAAAGTTTGAAAGAGGCAAACAAACTGGTTAGGGACATCAGGATTGAATGTGTCTGCCCTGCCAATATAATGGTAGGGTGTCTTATGAACTCTATCTAAGGGAAAAAAGCAAACCAACCCAAGTGTTTCCTGAGCTCCAAACTAGCAAAGGAGGCAACTAAAGTAGGCTATTCTTCCTAGGACCAAACAGGAATCCCAGGTGACAACCAGGCAAGTAAGCACAGCAACACCAGAAAGGGGGCAATTAAGAACCTCACTGACAGCTGTGGCCAGAAGAAGCACTCCCCTTCCCAGACCTGACCCACTTTACTCATTCCAAGTCACCAGACAGCCAGAACTAGGGAAGCACCTACTGTACCCTCAGGAAGCACCAGCAGGGATCAGTGGGAAGCCTACAGGCAGCATATGAACAAAGGAAACCAAAACAGCAAAACAAAGGCGCTAAGAGGTCTTACTGGAATCATCAATAAGTAGACCAGGACCTAAGTGCTAAACCTAAACAGAGTTACTATCTGCTTTAAAAAAAAAAGGTTTAAGTAGTACCAAGTCTCTCCTAACATGATAGCCAAAATGTCTGAGATACACTTAAAAATCAATCATACCAAAACCCAGAAAAACCACAAATTGCATGAGAAAAAGCTGCCAAAGGATGACAGCACCAAGATGACATGTATGTTAAAATTATGTAACAAGGATTTTAAAGCAGTCATCATAAAAATGCATCAACAATTAAATATTCTCTTCAAACAAATAAAGAAAAACTCAAAGAACTAGATGTTATTTAAAAATAAAGTTAAAGAACTGAAAAAAAGTAACAAAAGAAATTCACTAGATTAGCTCAATAAGAGAATGCAGATAAGATTAAATCAATGTACTTAAAGATAGAACAATAAAATTTACCAATACAAACAACAGAGAAAAACACACTGTGAACAAACAACGGAACCTCTGGAGCAGTAATGCAATAACAAAAGATCCAACATTTATATCACTGGCATTCTAAAAGGAGATAGTTAGGGGGCTGAAAGAATATTTGAAGAAATAATAGCTATTTCCTAAACTTAGCAAAAGACATAAAACTACAGATTCAAGAAGCTACAGATTTGAGTGAAGCCCAAACAGATTTGAGTGAAGCCCAAGGAAATGTGTATCAAGAGAAATTAATGAAAACTAAAGAAAAAAATCTTGAAATCATGAGAGAAAAACAACACTGTACTTACAGAGGAATAAAACAATTCAAATAATAGCAGATTTTTCAACAGAAACCATTGGGCCAGAAGGTTTTCAACAAAACATTTTTCGAGTGCTGAAAGAAAATAACTGTCAACCATAAGTTCTATATCGATGAAATTGCCCCTGAGGAATGAAGAAGAAAAACATTCTGAGACAAGGAAAACTAAAAGAATTTGTGACTAGGAAAATCTTTCTTTAAAGAATGTCAATTCTTCTCCAAATCCCAGCATGGTTTTTTGTAGACATAGAAGAGACTATCTAAAAATTTATATGAAAAGGCAAAGAACTCAGAATAGCTAAAACAATCTTGACAAAGAATTAAGTGAGAAGAAATCACTCTACCAAATACTAAGGTCTACTATATAGCCACAATAATCAAAACTGTGTGGAATTGGTGGAGAAATATACACATAGATAATGGAACAGATTAAAGACACCTACAAATATGCCCGACTAATTTTTTTTTTTTTTTTTACAAAGGTACAAAAGCAATTTAGTGCAAGAATAGCCTTTTCAATACATAATGCTGGAATAATAGGACACCTTTGGCCAATTAAAAAAACCCAAAAAACTCAACCTGTCTCACATCTTATATAAAAATGAACTCAAAATGGACCACAGACTTAAATGTAAAGCTTCATACTATAAAAGTTTTAAAAGACAAAAGAAAGTCTTCAGGAATTAATGACAAGTAACGAGTTCTTGTACTAAAAGCAAATCTATACAGAAAAAAATTGATACCCTAGACCTCATCAAAATTTAAAACTTTTGCTCTGTATAGACCCTTTTAATAGGATGAAAAGACAAGCTACAGATTGGGAGAAATATCTACAAATCACATATACAACAAAGAATAAATATCTAGACTAAATAAAAGACTCTCAAAGGTCAACAGAAAAAATTTTTTTTTAATTCAGTTATCAAATAGGCAAACAGCATGAACAGACATCAAAAGATATCCAACACAATCACCATTAGAGTAATGTGAATTAAAACCACAAGCAACTATCACTGCACACCTATCAGATTTCCTAAAATAAAAAATAATACCAAATACTAGCAAGAATGCAGAGAAACTGTACCACTCATACATTGCTAGTGAAACAGTAAAATGGTACAGCCACTCTGAAAAACAATTTGGCAGTTTCTTATAAAACTGAACACACAATTACTATACAAACCAGCAATTGCACTCTTGAGCATACATCCCAGAGAAATGTAAAGTTATGTTCATACTAAAACCTGTACATAAACGTTCACGGCAGCTTTACTGGTAATGGCCAAAACTGAATATAACCCAGATATCCTCTGACAATACTCCTCAGCAATAAAAATGAAAGAACCATTAATAAATACAAAAAAATTAAATATTTCCAAGGGAATTGTGCCCAATGAAAAAACAAGTCCCAAAAGGTTATGTACTGTAACATTTTTGAAATGGCAAAATTATAGAAATAAAACAAATTTGTCACTGCAACTGATTAGAGATTGGGGAGGATATGGTTATAAAAGGACAACACAAGAAACCTTTGTAGTAAGGCAACTATTGTGTATCTCGATTATGGAAACAAACCTACACCTGCGATAAACTAGCATAAAATTAAACGTACGAAGCACACACACATACAAGTATAAGTAAATCTTGAGAAATGTGAAAAAATCTAAATACACATACTAACAAAAATAAAAGTTTCTTTTTAAAAGGGAAAATTAAAAGAAAAAGCAAAAAAGGTTTAAAACAAATGATAAAAATGAAACTCTAAAAACTGAGTTGATTTTTATGATCTAGTTATAACAATTTTATTTTTGGACCTGATTTTATGCATATTGTAATTATGTATCCTTATTGAATGATGCCTCAAAAATTTTACAGACTAAGACATGTGTAAGTAAATCATCAGTCAGTCAACCTTGGGTACAGGTTTACATAAGTAAAAAAGCAGTTGGTAATGTACTATGAAGTGGAAATAAGTTATAATAAAAAAGTTAGCATTTTAATAAAAATGAGAAAACTGGCAACATTTTACAAATCCACATAATTCCTAAAACATTTCAGCTGTTTTTCTTCCAGTTTTTTTTTTCTTTTCCTACACTTAGCCATATGCTATAGCAAAATCAAGAAACGAATGAGATTACTTTACATATCTGGACTAATTCAGACTAACAGTTAATCCAAATGTACCTGAATTACAGTTATAGGAGAAATGAAGGAAATAACACCGTCTCTCAGTTACATCAAAAAAATACTAAGATGCTAGATGTCATCTCACACTGCAGGTAAAACAGTACAAGCAGATAGCCTCACCTTCTAAACCAACACTGTCCAAGTATAATGAGGGAAGCATTTCTATCAGAATTATCTAGGTGCTTGTCAAAAAACGCATAAACCTGGGCTCCACCCAAAGCTACTGTATCAGTTTCCTGCAAATGCCATAACAAACTACTGCTGGGTGCTTATGACCAAAAAAAAAAAAAAGAAAAGAAAAAAAGTCATTTCTGAAGGCCAAAAGTCTGAAATCAACGGATCTGCAGGACTGCTCTCCTTCTGGAGGCTGTAAGGGAATCTATCTGTTCCTTGCCTCTCCCTGTTGGTAGCTGTCTGCATTTCTTCATATGTGGCCACACTGCCTTCTGCCCTTCTGTGTGTCTCCCTTATACTCTTATAAGGATACTTGTGTTAACATTTAGGGCCTACCCAGATAATACAGAATAATCGCCTCATCTCAAGATCGTGAATTTAATCACATCTGCAAAGACCATTTTTCCAAATAAGGTCACATTCACAGGTTCCAGGGATTTGATGTGGATATCTATTATGGTATTATGGGGGAGAGAATGGGGGGGATTAATATCTTTCAGTCTACCACAGTTACTAAATGAGGATTTCTGGTTGTGGGGACCAGAGCTCTGTATCCTTTGAAAGCCAGCAATGCTCCTCATGTCGTCAGATTTTATTTTATTTTATTTTATTTTATTTTATTTTATTTATTTAATTTTTTGAGTTGGAGTCTCACTCTGTCGCCCAGACTGGAGTGCAGTGGCCACTCCCGGCCACCGCAACCTCGACCGGCTGGGTTCCGGTGATCCTTCTGCCTCAGCCTTCCAAGTAGCTGGAACTACAGGCGCATGCTACCATGCCTGGCTAATTTTTTTAAAATTTATTGTAGAGATGAGGTCTCGCCAAGTTGCCCAGGCAGGTCATGAACCCACGGGCTCAGGCAATTCACTCACCTCAGCCTCCCAAAGTGCTGGGATTACAGACTGAGCCACCGAGCCCGGCTTTGATTTCAGAGTCACTCTTCTAAGAATCAGGCAAGAAAACTCCCACAGTGTATGCCAAGGCACTAGTTCTACTCAGATACTACTCGGGGGTTTAAGCAAGTCATTGGGAAGAAGAACTAGGGAACATGGTGCTCTAAACCGCTCATGATTCCAGGTACCAGTGGCAGGATGTGGACAGATGGAGCTGTGAGAGCAGGGTCAACTATCATGTTGGCAAAGCAGAGCTGAAAAAGGAATGCTGGGACGGGGACAGTGGTGGCATTAAAATCAATTGCTGGCTCGTTCTGGGGCTCAGCCTGTAATCCCAGCACTTTGGGAGGCCAAGGCAAGTGGATTGCCTGAGCCCGTGGGTTCAAGACCAGTCCAGGCACCTTGGTAAGACCTTGTCTCTACAATAAAAAAAATTTTTTTTTAATTAGATGGGTGTGGTAGCACATGCCTGTAGTCCAGCTACTTGGAAGGCTGAGGTAGAAGGATCGCCAGAGTCCAGCAGGTCGAGGCTGGGATGGCCGTGAGCATGCCACTGCACTCCAGCCTGGGCAACGAAGTGAGACTCCAACTTAATAAAAAAAAATTGCTAATGTAGTTTTCTCATGGATGAATATGGTGAAATGGAGTAACTGACTTCAATAGGAGCATCATAATGGACTCTGCTCCGTTGTGAGAAATTAAAACAAAACAGAAGGAACCAGAGAACAACAGGAGGGAGAGATGAAAGGGATATCCTCAGCAGGAATGGTGACAAGAATTGGATTTATCAAAAAAAAAGACCTTATTAAGACTTTTGGAAACAGTTAATGATGGGAATTTCCAATAGGATGGTGAATGAGAAAGGGAAATTCCACACAAAGTCAATAACTACATATATTTATTTGAACTCTAAATGTCATCATGTATATAGGACAACATTTGGGAAATTTTTCTATAGTACAGCAAGTTGACAAAATTTTTTATTTTTTAATATTTACAAGAGTGCCTTATGATATAGTATTATTATTGAAGCATGCATAAAATTAAGTTTTATCAACATGACTTTTTTACAGTTTCGTGTTTACTTTTTTATTTTAGATTCAGGGTCAACATGACATTTAATTAAAGGTTTTGATTTGTTATTAATGCCTTTTTATAATGAGTTTCTTGCTTTTTATTTTTGATACAATTAAGAGGTGAATGTTATTACAGGGATGTTTATAGTAAGAATTTTTCTGCAAATTAATACATTCCTGTTTTTAATGTAAGAGTGCATTAGTTACAACCTTTCAGTTTCTAGTATCAATCACCTGCTTCTAGAGAGTGGAAAAAAGAAAACAGGTGATTAGCAAAGGCAATCAATATATATAGCCAGCATCTAAGAATTTGGGATATCTAATATCATTTTAGAGTTCTTAAGAGAGTAGCCACTTATTCTGAAGTATTTAGATGAAATTCTACCAGTCCTAAAGAAAGCTGACATGACAAAGTTCCCAAACATATTGAAGAGATAATGAGCAAAAATGTTCATAACTTAGTTATTTTAATCATGTGAGTCAGCTTACTCTTGAAACTCTTGAAAAATTTACCCAATTTAACTCAATAAAAAGTTTAGACCTCTGTTCCTGGTTCTAAAAGACAAATGAGTTTTGAACAAATTATTTTTCCTATATACAAAAAAATCAATATTATAGTCAAAGCTCATAAGCAGGGAAACCTGCATGCCATGCTAACACTCCCATTTAGAGTTTATTTTCCTGGCAACTGCCCAAACAACACATTTTAAACACTTCTCTAAGTCTCACTTATTGTACTGTTTGGCCATATACAGTTGGCTTTTAAATGCTTACAGTCAGATGAAAGAAAAAATATGTGCATTTTGAAGCAGGGTAAAAATGGAAAGTGATCAGGCAGAGCAGAACCCCTGCGTGGCTGACAAATCTATTTAATTTTATACATATACAGCTAATCAAATATTCACTGTAGCTTAAATTCCAGTAAATTACTTAGTCCTGTGCACACACAAATTCTCAAAAACACCCTTCACATAGTGAAACATAACGGAAAGTAAATGAAATCTACTTGATTCTCATTCCACTGCTGACATACCAGCATAATTTTGATCACACTGATACACTGTAATCGTTTCCAAAGGCATTACTGTAAGGCAGTTCCCTTTCCTGTGTCCCGCAGTCCCTGAACCCCTCTCCCCTTCCTCTCCTCGGACAGCCTCTGTTGATACACCAAGAAAAACCAGCTGTCCTCATTCTTCCCCGCCTGCTCTGCCTCAGCCTGACCCTGCCTGGGCCTTGCTTCCTAGTCATTTCCTCCCTCTCCCCAGACTCAATGGGAAAGGGGTCCCTGTTTTTTCCTCGAACTCCAGGCTCCCTTGTCTCTCTAGAGACTTCATATCAACGATCTCTCTCTTTTCCTGTAGTTTCACTCCCTCTCTAATCCCTAGATTTAGGACACTAGCCAACTTACTAAAACAGGACAGTATACTTGTCTCAACTTCCCCTGCCATTCTCTTGCCTGCACCACTGATAACCTCTTAAATCCAACAGACACCTTTGAGGATGGCAGACTACTGCTTCCTGGAACTTTCTTCTCCTCTGGCTTCTACAAAACTGCTCTCTTCCTATCTTCTTCCCACCTTTCAGGTTGTTCCTTCTCAATGTCTTCTGGAGATCCTCTGCCTATATCTCAGATGTCCATCTCCAGTCCTCTTCTCTGTTCATGCAATTATTCTATGCAATTTTGTATACTCCCATGATTAAAATACCACCTAAATGCACATAATATCAAAATCTCCAACTCTTTTCATGAGCTAAGGTCAAATGTATTCAGCTGCCCAATACATATATTTCTCTACAAAAATCCCCCTAAAAAACCCTCATTTAAGTCTAATGCAGAACTCAATATCTTTCCATTCCCAGACTAATTCTTCCCCTGGTTTTAATAAACCAAATCTCCACTTATCTACTTGCTCCAAACTAGAAACCTAGTTATCATCCTAGTGTCTTTTCCTTCCTTTATATCCCAAGTCTTAGCAATGCTACCTCCTAAAATCTCTCTCAAACTATGCCACTTTACCATCTGCCCAAAACATTTCTCATCAAGGTTATTATGCTACCACCCAACTAGTTTTCATGACCTTGGAGTTAGCAATACCTCATATATGCTTTACTATATGTCCAGAGAAATCTTTTACACCAGAGCTAAAGAGATTAACCTCTTGCTTAAAATCCTCTTTCAGGATAAAATCCAGTCTCCTTAGTTTTGGATAAGAGGTTTTCCATTCCCAATCTCTACACATCATCTCTCACACCTCAATACACCTACACATACAAATGTAACAGAACAACCAACTGTACAGAATAAGGTAGGCTTTACCACACACATCACAGTTATTTTCAGGTGTCTCTGTTTACTGTCCATCCCTGTTTGAAAGCTTCCCTCTCTCCAATCATCCTCAGCCTTTATGCCTGGCCAATTGTTTTCCTTTTGATCTCAACCTTAATGTCACCGCCGCCATGAAGTCCTGTCAACCCCTCAACCAATCTACCTTCTCATGACAATCCGAGCATTCACCCAATTGTTAATGCACAATTTTGCAACAACATAAGCTACCTATCCGCTAGTTCGTAAGCTACAGGGGGGCAAAGACTACGCCCTTCATCTTCATTCCTCAGAGTCTCGCCGAATGCCTAAAACACAGCTGATGCTCAGTAGACATTTGTTGACTACATAAATTAGGTATGCAAATCTCTGCTTTGTAGTACCTTTTGAGTTTAAATGCTGGATAGCCACTGTAACTACTGTTTTATCATAAAATATAATATTGTGACAATACTTGCCTACTATAAATATTTAAAAAAACAAAGGATTAGATGCATACTATTCTATTTTAGGAATATAGCATGTAATAATTATGTCCTTAAATATTCAAGCTGTTCATAGAAGGATTATCTTGTACTCCAGGAACCTATTTCTAACTACAAAGGTGATATACCACAATGACATACATAACCAAATCATCTCAGATCTGTAACTGACACAATTCTTCCAGCTACCTCTAGCTACAAATATTGAAATTGTTTTGCTTCTCCTTCATTCTTGTGTAATGGCAGATAAGTCCAATCAACATTCCCCAGCAAGAAGACTTTAGAAAGTATGATATTGTATTATCAAGCCCGAGGACTTATTTCCACAATGAATGAAAGTTAAAAATGTGTGAACTTGATCTCTCTGTGCAGGGCATACTTAAATGGTGAACCCAAAATAAAACTGTGAAGTAGGCAGTTTGCCTTCCAATCACTCCATAGGTATAGCTTTGAGGTATTCCAGACCCAAAACATATCACACAGCCTTAACATGGAGCCATCCCTATATACCTGATGCCATAAAGGAAGAAAAGAGGTCTCAATGAACTCTAATATGTCTATATGTTTCTGAAAAGAAAAAAAAAGATAGAAAAGCTTTCCTTCTTAGATTTCATAAATATCTTTCTCTTCACAGTGTTTATATGTATTTGCTTTTGTAGAAGAATTGAATAAATATCCCAAATTCCTCCTTTTTTACCTCAGTGCCTTAAAATTGTTAGTTGCATCCTGATTAGTGGATTTGTTCACAGCAATAATCCTTCTTGTGTTTCCAATTTCAGTCAGCAACAATAAAGAGTATCAGGTAGCATTTGACATTTGAGCAAAAAGAAATAACCTTTCCAATTTAGTAAATCCTGCTTTTACAAAGTCATTACCTTACTGAAAATGGGTTAAGCTAGGGAAGAAATGTAATCATTTGAATATTTTACAAAAATACAGATGGCATTTAAATTCAGAAACAAAGAATGGTTTATTTACTAAATGGATTAGCATAATAAATGGCTAGATATTAGAAAAAGGAAAATTTTAACTCATATCTCAACACATACAAAATTAAATTTCAGGTTAAATGAAGATTTCCATATAAAAAATAGGACAGTAACATTTAGAATTAGTGAATTTAGGAAAGTATTTATAGAACTAAGATGGGAAACATACACAATAAAGATAAAGGTAAATAAATGTGATTACACGTGCCTTAATTTATTCTACAGCAAGAATATCCTAAACCACTTCAAAAATGCATAGATTAGAAAAACATACTTTCAAAATAAATAACCAAAGCATCAATATCCCTAATATAGAAAGTACTCCCACAGATTGAAAAGTAAAAGACAATTCTATGGAAAAATAGGCAAATAATATAAAGAGGAAATTCACAGAAGACAATTTAAATTTTCAATAAATATGAAAACATGTTCAACATCACCCATATTCAGAAATGCAACATAAAGCAACAATTAGATATCATTTTTCACCCATTATATTAACACAAATTTTAAAAAGTGATAACACATAGTACTGTTAAAGATGTAAGAAAATGAACAATATTATTCAATACTTTTAGAAATATGAATTGCAGTAAACATTTAAGAAATAAATCTAACAATATTTATAATATACATATTCTTTGACTTCTCTGTACGATTATCAGAAATCTACCTTTTAGAAATCAAAACATCACTTTAATTATGCATAAAAATATATAAGCACATATGTTTATCACTTCATTGTTTATAATGGAAGCAAAGAAAATCTCACAGGAAATCACCTAAATGTCCATCAATATGAAATAACTGAATAAACTGGTATGTCCATACTATAGAATACACTACAGTTAATTTTAAATGTTTGTGATCTATATCTATTGTCCTGGAAAGTTTAATGGAGGGCAAGCAACTTACAGACCAGCGTGTATAGAGAATAGTTACACTTATGAAGCATATATTTATTATTATTAAAGTCCAATATGGGTGAAATATATATGTGTGTGTTTGTACTTGTTTGAGCATGGGGAAGGATATGGAAAGATACATCCTACAATGTCAACATTAGTTGGGGATTAATGTTACATTAGTTGCGAGGGGATGGAGGAGAAGCAGCTGAGGAAGCTAGTTTTTGCTTCATAATACGTTTATTGTTGTAATTATTACAACTAAGTTTTTTTTACTTTTGTAATTAAACAAAGTAATAAGGTGAATGCTAAATACAAAAAATATTGTCTCCTCTAATGTAGTCTAATGTAGAGTATTTAGCATATTAAATACATATAAATAGTACCAAAAAATAAACTTGTTGATAGAGAATACTTTTTTAATGAGATTTATTCTATTCACATCCTCAGAAACTTTAATAAGATTTCAAGTTCAGAGCTCTATAACCTGTCCCTTGCACAAAAATAGAAAACTAAAACCTGTTGCACATGATCAATATTTCTGACTGCTTCATTAGATCTCCTTTCATGCAACTTATCTTTTTTTCAACCTTTTTCTTGACTATTGTTCTATCAATTATATGGTGTCTAAAAAGATGACCTAGGTAACTACAATGTCTGAAAAAGGTTTTGAAGAGAATACATATATGGAAAAGCAATAATCTCATAAGTAAACTCATTTGAAGGCACAGTTAACATCAACAAACGCTTGTGGCTAAAACAATACCCTGGCATATTAACTAAATTATTTGCAGTGCCACTTAATTTTATTTTAGTTATTTCTTATAAACTGAATTCAAGTACAGTTTAGTCTTGTTTGAAAACAGGTATCACTTAAAATTGTTTCATTTTACTATTTTATATTACTATTTTAATTGTTACTAATGCTATTTTACAATAAATTGTAAGGAATCTACCAGAGAAAATTAAATTAAAAGCAGAGACTTGGCTGGGCTCAGTGGCTCAGCCTGCAATTCCAGCACTTTGGGAGGCCGAGGTGAGTGGACTGCCTGAGCCCGCAGGTTCGAGACCCGCCTGGGCAACTTGGCGAGACCTCATCTCTACAATAAATCAAAAATTAGCCAGGCGTGGTAGGGCACGCCTGTAGTTTCAGCTACTTGGAAGGCTGAGGCGGAAGGATCGCCAGAGCCCAGCAAGTCGAGGTTGCGGTGGCCAGGAGCGGCGACTGCACTCCAGTCTGGGTGACAGAGTGAGATTTCAACTCAAAAAAAAAAAAAAAAAAAAAACCCAGAAACTTGATAAATAGAGTTGAACTGATCCAAAATATCTGACATGATAAAGTACCTGAAAGTTTAGTGACTCTTATACATGAGGCATTTCTAAGATTCTACTTTAAACAGGAGACAAATAAAAGACTAACAGGTAGATTTTAATTTTTGTTCTAAGGAGCTGGTGAAAAATTTCCCAACTCTAAAATTCTATCCAACTTTCTGCAATTGTATGATAAAGTAAAAGTGCAAATATTTTAAAATTAGACAAACCTTGGTTGCTAATTTTGTAACCTTGACTAAGATAATGTGCTTCCATGAGTCTCTGATTCTTCATCCACTAAATGGAGATAATACAATCTAATCTAACAAGCAGGGGTTTTTTTACCAAAATTAGAGATAGCATACAACATGTCAAGCATATGGCTGGTGCTCAATGAATTACAGTAATTCATATTGTGATTAATAAAACTTAAAATTTATAATAAGGCTGTTAAGAATTCCAAAAACAGAACAAAATACAAACAAATATACATAAAATATGTATATTTGGCTGAACACTGCTTACCCCTGGGAAAAGAGTACATTTATATCTAATTTAATGAACAAATTTTATCTAAAAGAAACATTATTATTAAAGAGAGCTTCCTAACTTCTAGCTCCATACCAAAATGGAGTAGACATACTTCAACTCTAGACATCAAATATAAGGCATAAAAAGAACCTGAAAGGTGGAAAAAATAAGTCAGAATAGCTAAGGACCTTGGGACCCAAAGAACAACACAGCAGTACATTCGCTGTGTTTTTAATCCCAGATTGAATGCCAGAGAAAATAGCAACCTAGAAAACCAATGGAAGCAGACAAAAAAGTCCCCTAACCAAAAGACCAAGAAAGCGGCAACCTACCAAGACAGAAAACTTTTGGATAATAATTGCTTTATTCCAGCCAAATACCACACACACAAAAATAAGATTATATCCCTATTAGCAAAAGCCAAGAGGATAGCCTGGACTGTCATACTTGTCTGGTTTTATCAAGGTACTACTCCTCCCATTCCACTGGGATGATAACAGAGCAGAGTGGAACTAAGAATTTCATCAGTTTCCCCCCACATGGGATGAATATGGATGTCTATTCCTCCCCAGGGGATATGCGGCACCCGTTCCCCTCCCTACCAAGGTAGTATCAGATAAGATCAAGTGGGAAACTAAAACTTTCATCAGCATCCAGCAGCAGTAAGATCTTCTCCTCCTGTGGTGTCACTGAAGGCATGTCGTGAGCAGTAACTAAGCACCCTTCCTTTCCAAGCTCCATAATAGTGTCAGTAGAATACTGGTAGGGAGCTTGAAATCCTACTTCTTACTGCAACCAAGCAGTAGTGAGGAGCCCTGGCCCCTTAGGTATTAATAAAAACTGAGTGGGGATGGTGACCAAACTTGTCAGTAACATGGGGCAACCCATTCCCCAGCAGGTGCAGGTTCTGTGGAGTCCTGACAAAAATTAAGGTTTAAATAAGATCCAGAGTGCCATAACATAATATCCAAAATGTCTAAGATACAGAAAAGAAAATCATTTGTCATATTAAGAACCAGGAAAAAGTAATCTCAACTTAAATGAGAAAAGACATTAATAGACGCCAACACAAAGATGACAGAAGTGTTAAAATTACCCAACAAGGATTTTAAAGCAGCCATCATAAAAATGCATCATAAGCAATTACATATACACTTGAAACAAGTTAAAAAATAGCCTCAACAAAGAAAGAAATTACTTTAGAAAGCAAGCAGAAATTAACTAAAAAATAAAATAAGAAAAATGTAAAACTTAATCGCTTCACTATTAGAATGAAGAGGACAGAGAAAAGAATCAATGAAATTGAAGATAAAGCAACAGAACTTATCCAATCTGAACAACTGTGAGAAAATGAACTAAAAAAAAATCAACAGAGCCTTAGAAATCTGAGGTACTACAACATCATATCGAACATTAATGTCATCTGAGTCCAGAAGGAGAAGAGAAAGTAGGTGGGGCTTTAAAAGTATTCAAAGAAATAATAGTTAAAATTTCCCCAAATTTTGTAAAAGGCATAAACCTATAAATTTTAAGAAGCTTAGCTAACCCCAAACAGGATAAATCCAAAGAAATTCATGCCAATCACATCATAATCAAGCATTAGTAAACAAAAGACAAAGAAAATATCTCGAAAGCATTGAGAAAGACCTTACCTACAGCGGAGACCAAATGACAGAGAATTTCTCATCAGGAGCCATGGAGAGCTAGAAGTAAAATGGTATGACATTTTGCAAGTGCTGAAAGAAAAGAACTGTCAACTACAAATTCTATAGTCAGCAAAATTATCCTCCACAAATAACAATAAAATGAAGACATTGTCACCTGAAAGAAAATAAACAAATTTGCCTCCAGTAGACCTACAAAGAGTGTCTAAAGAAACTTCTGAAAAGAAAGAAAACAATAAAAGAATCTTAGAACATTAGGAAAGAAAGGATGGAAGACGAGCAACAGAAGAAGCAAAAAATAAAAGTAAACACAATAGACTTTCTTCCCCTGAGTTTTCAAATTTGGTGGTTGATGCAAAAATTGTGACATTGCCTAAAAATTGTGGCTCTCAATATGCACAGAAGAAATATTTAAGACAATTATACAGAGTAGAGCAAAAAGATTTTAAGGTTTTTAAAATAGATGACATAGAACAATATATACATAAATAGAACATATATACACACGGTTCCAAAATCTATATACACAAGTACAGACATATACAGTACTATATATAAGCAATACCCATTGAGAGTAACTGGGTGAAGAACACAGGGACCTCTCTGTACTATCTTTGCAATACTCTATACATCTAAAATTATTTCAAAATAAAAATTTAAAAGAATGCTTCCTAACTTCAGTCAAGTGAATAGCTATGCTATTTATGACTATAGTTTGCTCTTAAACTTTTCAGGGGAGAGGAAATACAATTTTTTCCACAGTCTAACCTAGGTTAACTTAATCATGCTAAAAGTCAGTACATTCTTTTTATTGTTCTAACTACTTGCTCTCCCAATACTACTGAACCCATTTTTGTCATAGTTCTCTTCTGTAGACATCTAAGATTATACCCAAATACATAAAAGTTTCATCAGATTATATCCAAGTATTATTAGAGTTTTAAATTCTTAAAGGAATATATTGTTCAGAGATAATTATATTTTTCTTGCATAATAGCTAATCCTTTTATGTTCATACCTATTAATTTAGTGATTTGCATTTACTAGAAGCAACTGTATGGGCAAGTCACTTGCTATGTTTGAAAACACATGATCCATTTTTTTTACTGTAAAACTGAAGAACTGTAAAGCTCATGACTAAAATTTTGAATTTATATATTAAAAAAAGAATACACTGTTTAATCTGTTAATCAAGTAAACAATTTTAACATAGATGCAACACACAGATTTTTAATAAAATTATTTCTTCTCAACAGAGTAATCTATTTCATAGGATATAATATTGTGATTTTACTGCGACTTTTTAAAAAAACAAATACACCAAAATTTACACTAAGTATCCTATATATCTCAAAGCAGTCACTTACAAAATATGCCTACTAATTCTTGTGATATTATCAATATTTTAAACATTTTTTGAATTTGTCTTTTGGAACCTTTCAAAGTAGTTTTTAAGTAGGAAAAACAGAATCATGATTTTATTTACCCTACATTATGTATGCCTCATATTATTGGTTTGCTTTACTCATATTGACTACCCATATTGTTTACTGAACACTGTTCTGAATTTCTTTTGGCTTGTTCTATAATATGTATCTGTTCTCAAAGGATGAAAACTGACTATTGAAGATATTCAAACTTTGCAAGTATAGGTTCTGAAGGCTATCACATTTGCAAGAGATAAAAACAAAATAAGTCACCTGCATAAACAGGAAACACTTTTAGATAAACACTGGATAAGCTGGCCACCCAATCAAACTGGATATTAACCTATCAAAAATAGAAAAATGAATCAATCTAACAACTAAGTGTGGAGTAGAAATATACATAGCTGGGGGAGGGGCTGTAGAGAGGTGGGACCAACTAAGGAGAACTACTAGTGAACAACAAAAAAGTATGTTCAGTTCTGGGGGGCCCACTTTAAAAAGAACTTTGACAGACTAGAGTTATCTTGGATGGAGTAGGGAAAGAAAATTCCCTTTTTTAGAACTACTTACTACTGTAATTATGTCTTGAATTCACTCATCCACTCAACAAATATTGATTAAGTACTCCTAAAAAGAAATACAAAAGTGAGAGAGAAAAGAGGAAAACAAATTGGAGAAATCAGTTTGGGGAAAGGAAAAATCAAATGACTGTAAGACCATATGAAATTAGAGATGTCTCGGAGACATCCAAGTAGAGAGGTCAAACAGGTACAATCAGCTAGCAGGCAAACATAAACACTCTACTAGGGACACCACCCAAGGAAAAAGGCAAACAGCTTGGGAACACGGGCTCAGGAGACAGTGACCATCTCTGAATTAAAGCCGCCCTTTCCAGGGGTAAAAGGAAAACAGCAATGCAGGGCAAACGTTATTTTCAAGAGGGAAGTGCACTCTATAAAAGTGGCTGCACAACGGTGTCACTTGAATCCGTTTGCTTCTTGTCAGGCTTCCATACTTATTGCCAAACCACCATAACAGCTTCCTAACTGCTCTATCCCATATCTAGTTTGGCTCAGTTCAATATATTTTCCAGTGGCCAGAGAGATTTTTTTATCCAAACTAAAATGTTATCATATTACCTCCTTTCCTTACCCCTCCATTGGTTTCCCTAAGCTCTTAACATAAAGACACATCACCTGAAATTGGCTTCCAAGGCCTTGAATCTTCTGCCTGTATCTCTCTAGACCTATCTGTAATCTGACACCACCACCCATATGCTCCAGACTCAATGGCCTTCTCTAAGTGCCTAAACCCATCAAGCTCCCTCCTACCACAGGGACTTCACACCAACCATTCCCTTTGCCTGCACACTCCTACCTCCCTGCTCAAATAGTCACCTTCAGATCCCAATTTAGGCACCACATCCTCAAGGAACCCTTTCTTGATCTCCAGTAACAATGACAATAAAATATTCCTACCTTTCAGAACACTCAACATAATCAGAATTGTTGGCGTAACTATTTAATTGTCTACTTCCCTGTAGAGTACTGCTAGATAAACTGCCTAGAAATGCTAAACAATTTGGATTACCACTATATTCCCAGCACCTAGTAAGCTCTTGGTAAGTACTGGTTGATAGACTAAGCAAATGGAACCATGAGTGAGGGCTCATGATCACTAGTGAGAACGTGCTCCGCAGTCAGAAACATCAGATACAACCTTATTATGTTTAGAAGTTCATCACCCATATGAAAAGAATTTCTCTTTTATATTAAAGAAAATGCCATATTATATGATGATGATAAATAATGCTCATTTGTTTAAACCATTTTTGCTAATAGCATTCTATAGTCAAGTCTTTAGTCTTATTGGCAGATCATATTGTGCTTCAGTTTAACAGAACTTAAAATTATCTGTTTGCACTTTATTATGAAACTTCTAATAATGATGCTACTATCCTGATGACAATAAGTTTATAATAGAGAACCTAAAAATAAGAGCTATTATGTTTGCTGTAAAAACAAATTTACTGTCTTCAAGGTCACTCAGAGCTGAATTTAACAAATTGTTTCCCCTTGGCAATGTAGATAAAGAGAATAAGCACAAATCAAACCATATCAAGGCTGGTGTGGCTCCTAAGTATGCCAGTTGTATGAGAAATATTTAAACTCGGTATTCAGCTAACAGTATGGATTTTATAACTAGTCATCAACTTCTTCATTAATAAGCTGTTAGTGACAAAATCAGATCAAATCATCTGTGCAGTTAATTACAAGCTGGAAAATATTCAGGGTATACATATTTTATTAGCATGGCTGACATCTGTCAACTATTTCGGTTAATTACTCCTGAATTTGGATTCTAGCCGTCAACTATGTCAAATTTTAATATATTTGACATAAACAGTTTTCAAGCTACCATTATCTCTGTTGAGTATTTTGTCTTATTCCTATTCTAAAATTGTAAAAAATAAGTACTGTTAGCTCTCATACTGACATAGTTCACTCTGTAGCTAAATAAGAAAAGTACTTAATTGGCAAAATGCTATCTACCATAAGGGTAACTTTTTGGTCAGTGCTTATTAAATGTTTATTAAATGCTTATTAAATGTTCTCAGCATTGCTATATAGGACATAAAGTATCTTGAACTCTCTTAATTACATGTTAAGGATATAATTCTGAAATTTTTCTCTTTATTCTAGAATTTTAAAAAAGCATTTGGCTTTTTATTTGTATAGGTTGGATATGGATAAAGTGTGTTGCTTTGTAAGTAAGCATGCTTTCCCATCGCTCATCTAATCTATATGCTGTTTGTGGAGTATAAGGGCAAGCTTCTTGGAAGAAATTAGTTTTGAAGGAAAAGAGAAGCCTGATTGGGGTGAAAAGATCAAAAAAGTTAAGACAGTATGGGAGAGGTGAGACAGGGTGAGCAAAACAAGCAATTCACAGAGTTTAAAGCAAAAGCAGTTCACTAAACACATTTCACACTTTCTCAGATAGTCAAGTACAAAAGATTTAAAATGGATGGAATATAAAATACAAAATGTACCAAGTGCCCCAAATAATTACAAGATCTTACTTTCAATCTCCCCATGTTACTACTACAATTTTCCATATCCTTAAAGAAAACAGGAATAGAGAAACTAAGTGAATCCCAAAGTTTGCAAAGGTATCAAGTGGCAGAGTGGACTTGAACTCAGACTGGTTAACTTCTCGCATAACCCTACCTTGGTTCAAAAAGGCATATTCTCCATTT
>NW_007252726.1:48703-50289 GCF_000164805.1 Carlito syrichta
GAGTTGTAGTCTCACTCTGTCGCCCAGACTGGAGTGCAGTGGCCGCTCCCGGCCACTGCAGCCTCGACCTGCTGGGCTCTGGCGATCCTACCTGACACATTTGAGAGTCAAAACTTGGCTTCATTGCTATAATTAATACTCCTTTAGAAAAATTTGAAAACCTAATATGAAAAGTTATATTCTATTAAAGACATGACTATTTAAATACCTATGGTATCCTGACCTCTTTTCTTCATAACTAGAATTAGAATGCTCCCATTAATAATGGCTTAATCTTCTTTTCATGTCTTCCTTTGCTTTTCCTGCAGGAAACTCTCAGGAAGGAATTGCTGATCAGAAGAGAATTTGGACATTATTGAATCAAGCTTAAATTTGTCCTAACTCATCCAATATGCCCATCATCTGGCATAGTGTCACAGCCTAGGTAAGTACATATTCATGGTCAACTGATATCTAAGGGATAAGGATGCTTGTGGAAAGCTCAAGATTTCTGCTTTAGATATGGCATCTGATACTTAGAAATATCATATTACATGATAATTTTTGGAGAATAGGTCAGGCAAGTCAAAAAGACCAATTCCCAGTATTCTACTTAATTTATCTGTGAGGTACCTTAAGTATCATTTTTACTTTCTGTACTGATTTGTGATCCTGAGTGGTTTACATTTTAAATCCAGATAATGGTTTTAAATTTCAGAGACTTAAAAATGACTCAATAATGTTAAGATGTCATTTACCCCCAAATTGGTCTATAGATTAGATATAATTCCTGCCAAAATCTCAGATTTCTCGGGTAAAAATTAACAAGCTGTTCCTAAAATTGATATGGTATAGCCTAAACAACTTTGAAAAAGCAGAACAAAGTTGAAAGGCTAATGATACCTGATCTCAAGAATTATTATGAAGTAACAGTAATCAAAATAGAGTGGTACTATTACAAAGACACAAATACATTAACAGAACAAAAGTCAAAAAAAAAAACTCACAAATACATGGAAAAATTATTTCCAAGGAGGTGCAAAGGGAATTCAGTTGAGAAAGGAGAGCTTTTACTTTCTTTTTTTTTTTTTAAGATGTGAGGTAGGATTCAGGTTTAGGCATACAAATGTTCATTATGCATGTACCCTTGTTGATGACATGTACCCCCTCCACCTCCCGGCAGAGTCCCACTACTGCCAGTCCCACCCCCACCCACCTCTGGCAGTTTCCCCACTACTGCCAATTATTTTCTCATAGCATTACAATAACTGTTCAAGTCCCGCTTATAAGTGAGAACATGTGGTACTCAGTTGTTTCTGTGATAGGTCACTCAATATTATAGATTCTAAGTCCAATCAGGTTGCTGTGAAGTTCATAATTTTGTCCATCTTTATGGCTATGTAATATTCCATTATGTATATGTACCACAATTTTTTGTTTGTTTGTTTGTTTGTTTTTGAGTTGGAGTCTCACTCTGCCGCCCAGGCTGGAGGGCAGTGGCCGATCCCAGCCACCACAGCCTTGACCTGCTGGGCTCCGGCGATCCTTCCGCCTCAGCCTTCCAAGTAGCCGGAATTACAGGCATGCACTACCACGCCCGGCTGATT
>NW_007252726.1:50309-134072 GCF_000164805.1 Carlito syrichta
GATTTATTGTAGAGATGAGGTCTCGCTGCCCAGGCGGGTCTCGAACACGCGGGCTCAGGCAATCCACTCACCTCAGCCTCCCAAAGGTGCGGGATTATAGGCTGAGCCACCGAGCCCAGCTTGTACCACAACTTTTTTTGTCCAGTCCTCTTTCAATGGGCAGCATGGTTGATTCCATGTTTTTGCTATTACGAACAACATTGCAATAAACATGTGTGCAGATATCTTTTTCATAGAGTGATTTGAGTTCCTCCGAGTATATTTCCAGTAGGGAGATTGTGGGGTCGTATGGAAAGTTGATTTTTAGATCTTTTAGGAATCACCAAACTGTTTTCCACATAGGCTGTATTAGTTTACACTCCCACCAACAATGTACAAGTGTTCCCTTTTCACTGCATCCTCTCCAGCATCTGTTGTTTTTTGAGTTACTGATGATGGTCATCCTAACAGAATTAGGTAGTATGTCAATGTGGTTTTAATTTGCATCTCTTTCATGACTAGTGAGGCTGAACATTTTTTCATGTATCTGTTGGCTGCTTGTATGTCTTCTTTTGAGAAGTGTCTATTCATATCTTTTGCCCACTTTGTAATGGTTTTTTTTTTTTTCCTTTCAGCACATTTGAGTTCCTTGTAGATTCTAGATGTTAGGTCTTTGCCAGACATACAGATGACAATTATTTTTTCCCAGTCCATGGGCTGTCTCCCTGTTCTCTTAATGGTTTCTTTGGCTTTGTAGAAGCTTGTCAGTTTGATGAGGTCCCACTTGTCTATCTTATCTCTTATGGCATGGGCACTTGGGGTTTTGATCAGGAATTGGTTGCCAGTTCCAATTTCCACAAGGATGCCTCCTGAGTTTTCTAAGAATCTTATAGTTTGAGGTTTTTACATTTAGGTCTTTGATCCGTTTAGAGTTGATTTCTGTGTATGATCATAGAGGTCTTGCTTTAATCTTCTGCATATAGTCAGCCAGTTTTCCCAGCATCGTTTACTGAATAAGTTCTCCTCTTCCCAGTGGTTGGTGGTAGAGGCTTTGTTGAAGATGAGTTGGTTGAAAAATTGAGGTTTTGCTTCTGGAATCTCTATTCTGTTGCATTAGTCTATATGCCTGTTCTTGTGCCAATACCAGGCTATTTTGATTATTGTTGCTTTATAATAAAGTTTAAAGTCTGGAAGAGTGATACTGCCCACTCTGGTTTTTTTGCTGAGGATTGTTTTGGCTATTCATGGCTGTTTATGTTTCCATATCAATTTCTGCATTGTCGTTTCCAGTTCTGAGAAGAATGCTGCTGGTAATTTAATGGGTATTACATTAAATCTATAGATTGCCTTGGGGAGGATGGATATCTTAACAATGCTGATTCATGAGCAAGGAATATTTTTCCATTTGTTTGTGTCATCTTTGATTTCTTTGAGCAGTGTTTTGTAGTTTTTGTTGTAAAGGTCTTTCACGTCTCTGGTATGCCAAGGCATTTCTTTTGTGTGTGTGTGTGGCTATTGTGAATGGGATTGGGCTTTTTATTTGGGTTTCTGTCTATTTATTATTGGTGTTTAGAAATATGACTGTCTTTTGCACACTTATTTTATACCCTGAGACTTAGCCAAAATCCTTTATCAGTGCAAGGAGGTTTCTGACAGATTCTCTTAGGTTTTTGAGGTATAGAGAATCCTATTTTTCTGTTTGGATACCATGGCTTTCCTTCTCTTGTCTGATGTTCTAGCTAGGACTTCCAAAACTATGTTGAAGAGGAGGGGTGAGAATGGGCATCCTTATCTTTTTCTGGTTTTTAGGGGAAATGGTTCCAATTTCTGCCTGTTTAGCAGAATGCTGGTTGTGGGTTTCTCGTAGATGGCTCTTACCATTTTGAGATATGTGAGAAAGGAGAGCTCTTTCAACAAATGGTGCTGGAACAAAAATATTTTGGATCTACACCTCACACCATATACAAAAAATAACTCAAGATGGATCATAAGCCTACATGTAAAATCTGAAACTACAAAACTTCTAGAAAGAAGTTTAGGAGAAAAAGTTTGTGACCCTAGGGTAGATAAACAATTCTAAGATATGATACAGATTAAGTATCCCTTATCTGAAATGCTTGGGCCAGAAATGTTTCAGTTTTCAAATATTTTCAGATTTTGAAATATTTGCACTATACCAGTTCAGCATCCCAAATCCAAAAATCTCAAATCCAAAATGCTCCAATAAGTATTTCTTTCAAGTATCACGTTTGGCGCTCAAAAAGTTTTGAATTTTAAAGCATTTTGAATTTTCAGACTTGAGGTACTCAACCTGTACCAAAAGCACAATCCATTAAAGAAAACTGAACTTCTTCAAAATTTGAAACTTCCACTCTTCAAAATGCACTGTTAAAAGCCTGAGAAAACAGATCCCAGATTGGAAGAAAATCTCTGGAAAGCATATACCTGGTAAACATGTCGACAAATAGATAAAGAACTTCCAAAACTCAAGCAATCTAATTTTTAAATGGACAAAAAATTTAAACAGTACTTTGCCAAAGAAGAGATATGGATAACAAACAAGCACATGAGAAAATGCTCAACATCTTACTTCATTAAGATTAAAGTCATTAGGAAAATGCAAATTAAAAGCATGAGATACCTCCACACACTCATTAGCATTGTTAAAATTTAAAAGACTGACCATATCAAATGGATATGGAGAAACTAGAACTACACATGATGTAACTACACTGGAAACAGTCTATTTAAAAATATATATCTATAATATGATCCCACCATTCCATTCCTATATTTTACCCAAGAGAAAAATAAATGTTCAGGCAAGCACTTATATAGGAATATCTATAGCAGCTTTATTTGTAGTAGCCCAAAACTGGAAATAATCCAAATGTCTATCAAGAGTTGAACAGATAAATTGTGGTATATCCATAATGGCTTACTGAGCAATAAAAAGAGAGCTACTGATACACTCAGCAAGGTGGATGACTCTCAAAAAAATTAGTTCAAACAAAAAGAAGACATACTACATGCCTGCATTTTATATAAGACTTTGGAAAATGCAAACTAATCTATAGTGACAAAAAAGTAGATCAGTGATTGCAATGAGGATGCAAAGATTTTTCAGATATAATACCAAACTTGCAGGGAACTTTATGTAGGGACTATAACTCTGCTCAGTAAAATTTTGGGGGAAAGGGCATATATTCTCACTCTCTGGATTCAAGCAATGATTTCACGATGGACAGAGTCCCTCCCCCCATCTTCAGGGGATATGATTCCAAGGTCTCAATGGATGCCTGACATTGTGGATAGTACTGAACCCTGTATATACTAGGTTTTCTCTAATACATACACACTTATGATAAAGTTTAACTCATAAATCAGAAACAGTAAGACATTAACAATAACTAATAATAAAATTGATCAATTATAATAGCATATTGCAATAAAAGTTATATGAATGTAAGGTATCTCACAGAATATCTTATTGTAATGTACTCATCCTTCTTGTGAAGATGTGAGATGACACAATGACTGCATGATGAGATGAAGTGAGATGAGTAACACAGGCATTGTGATGAGGTGTTAGTGACAATTTGTATTCCTGAACCTGCATAAACACCCCTTACTGGCAGTAAATGGCTCAATGACACTTCCTTCAAAGGATCCTTGTTGAAGTCTTTGCATGGGCTCAATGATTTTCAGCAAAACAAGTTGCTATCAGAACACGTTTCCTGTTTATATCTTCTACCCACAAATTTAATGCATTTCCACCTTGACTAAGCCCTTATGTACTGTGGCTGTAACTTTTGCAGGTCAAAGTGTGACAGAAACACTACTACAAATTTCTTTTTCACAATTTCATGGGTAGATTTATTCTTAATATTAGCAACCTCAGCATGTGATTTTTTTCTTTCCTTATTAAGTCAATAATTTTCATCTTTTCATTTTAAAAAGCATTTTATGGCTTCTCTTTTGCATGTACAAATTGCCAACCTCACTACTCTAGCACTTTGGGGCAATTATTAAGTTAAATAAGAGTTACTTAAACACAAACACCATAATACCACAACAGTTGATCTGTTAACTGTGAACCTGAAAGAGCCAATACTTCAAGTTGAATCCTGAGGGGCTAACTGGGCCTAACTTTAAAATAGAGCTAAGTGACATCAGGCTAACTAGAAGTCACACATGTACTCCAAGTTCCCAGAAAACTTACACGTCTGCTAAACTTTGGGGCTTTCAATGATGACTGCTTCTGTTCAAGTCACCTGAACTAACCCAATAGACTATGGCCTGCATCAACCAATCAGAATTAATCACATTTGATTCCTTCATTTGGATAAAAGGACCTGAATAAAAACCTCGGCAGAAACTTTATGAAAGCTGAATCCACTCTTTGTTCTCTGGATTGCACCTACATTTTACAATGAGGGTTACATTTCCCCGATACGTAAACTATTCACTGATAAAGGTTCTTTCCTCCAATTTCCTTTTCAGAAAACTTTTGTTCACATTACCAAGATGGCTACCAAGTGACTAGCAAGCAAGTAGCATAGACAGCACAGAAATGCTTAACAAAAGAATGAGTCAAGTCATGAGCAAGACATGGTGCAAGATTTCAGTATACTACTCAGTACACAATTTAAAACTTATCAATTATTTCTGGAACTTTTCATTTAATATTTTTGGACCACAGTTAGCCACAAGTAATTCAAACTGCAGAAAGCAAAAACTCACCTGATAAGTGACTTCTGTATATACATATGTTGAAACAAATCAAATTATGTACTTTAAATCTTTTCCATTCACTATATTTTAATTATACCTCAGTAGAACTGTAACTTTAGGGTAAATCCTATAGGGTAGTTTGGAAGTTAATCTAATTATTATCCCATTCTGACCCACCTCAGGAGCTTCTGAGAACAGCACATGGGCCCTTTAGTAAGGAGGTTTTCACATGTGTAGTTAAAAGCTATCATGGCCAGTCTCACTACCTCCCTCTCATAAAGCAGGGGGCTTTAAGTTATGATAATAAAACTAAATCATGTATAAATGAAAATTCTGTTTCTAGTCTATAAACCAAGCTATGATATTGCACCCAAAAATGTATCATATCATTAGGAAGTAAGTTAAAAAGAATGAGAAACAGGCTGGGCACAGTAGCTCATACCTGGAATCCAAGGCAGAATTGCTTGAGCCCAGGAGTTCAAGACCAACCTAGACAACACAGTAAGACCTAGTCTCTACAAAAAATAAAAAAAATAGCCAGGCATGGTGGCATATGCCTGTAGTCCCAGGAGTCTGAGGTAGAAGGATCACCTGAGACTATGAAGTTGAGACTGCACTGAGTTGTGATTATGCACTCCAGTCTGGGTGACAGTGAGACTCTAAGAAAAAAAAGAAAGAAAGGAGCGAGAGAAACATTGGTTTTCTTACCTAAGAAGTACTAACTAAGCCAATGCAGGATATTCCTACAACACTGATTCATAACAGCCTTTCCATACAGATTCAGAATCAGTATTATATTGCATTCAATTTACCTTATGTATCTTGGTATGTTAATTGATTGCTGTCCACTGAGTCAGTCCTAGGAAAGGCTGACCACACACCCCAAAACAATCTAATGCAACTCTTTACTAGTTCTCCAAGGTTTGTAAAGAGCACAACAGTCATCTCTAGTGGAAAAGCTGGATCCAGAGCTTGCATGCTCTTCATGTATAATCATGACTTGAAAAACATTAGCTTTACTGGTTTTTAAGAAAAAAAGCAGCACACATTTTGGATGGCATGTTCACTAGGGAACATATAAGGCTATTTATTTTTTAATAATACTTCTAACTATATTGTATCTAACCCATTGAGATCACTGAAAAATGCCATGAAGTACACATTCAAGACTCAGATAATTAATGAAAACGAAAAAACAAGATTGTTGCCAATGAGGGAATTAGTGCAGAATAAGCTTTTCAAGATGAAGATATGTGGGTTATTATAAGTAACAGAAGATTCTAAGGAGAAAAAGATTAAGCATTTAAGTGAGAAAGAAAAGAAAGACTAGTGTTAGCAATGAAGACGCAAGATCCCACACCAACTAAATGACAGGACGAGAAGCCAGACATAGTCTTCTCTGGAGTCCAGAATTTTTTTTTTTTTTTTTTTTTTTTTGAGTAGGGGTGTGTGTCGCCCAGGCTGGAGTACAGTGGTACTATCACTGCTCACCAGAGCCTCAACCTCCTGGACAAATCCCTCCACCTCAGCGTCCTAAGTAGGTGGCACCACAGGTGCACATCTAATTTTTTTTTATTTTCTGTACAGATGAGGTCTTGCTATGTTGCCCAAATTGGTCTCAAATTCCTGGTTTCAAGCAATTATCCTACCTTGGTCTCCCAAAGTGCTGGGATTAGAGGTGTGAGCCACTGCTTCCATCCAGATTCTTAACCATTATACTAACTAACTCTTTCATGCCATCAGTGGCACTGATAAATGGACATTTCATGAGACTGACAGTGTCTCTGCAGCTGCCCACATTGTGCAGACAGCACAGATAACAGGGAAATACTCAGCAACTATAGGAAACATGACATTTGAGAAGCCTCTCTCATATATTAGCATGAGATTCTAGAATATGCTATGGTTAAAGAAAAATTATTTTGAATACATGGTACATTCTACTTTCTCTGTCTTTACATGAAGGTAATAAACGTAGCTGGGAAGACAGATGACATACTATAAAATGATAACCCTAACAAAATGTTTTTATGCAGAAGTCATATTCATTGGGAATATAAAATAATACAGGTCTTACCTGCAAACTTTTAGCTTGGTTACCTATGATGCATAATATAAAAAGAATAAAAAGACCATACATTGCAATATATTAAAAGCACTGGGGGGGAGGGGCTGAGGGATAGGTAACAAGATCTGGGGTGAAGGTTAGTTGCAAAATTTAACTACGTAGGCGCGGATAACTTAATTATTCCAAGTCCATTTCTTCATCTATAAAATGTAGAATAAATTTTCTTGCCCAAAAATGTCTCAGGACTTACAGGCTCAAACAACAAAATGCAAAATAAAGTGTCAAGTCTCACACACATTATAAAGGAGCATTCTCATCATCATCACATTATCTCTTTCAAAGACATCAACTATAATTTTTAAAATAAGTTTCAGTACTATAAAAGATGAAACTTCTATTTAGCCAAAACTCTTACTAAGCTATCTGAATAATTTTTTGATCTTCTTATTCATATCTAATTTTGACTGCTGACATCAAGCAGGGGATTACAAGTTTTGTAAATTTTAATTTTTTAAAGTTTTGGTTTCTATATATTATAAAACATTTATGATAGTATGATAAAACATTCTTTATAAAAAGTCAAATTTGATATTTGAAAATAATCACATTCATCTTTATTCCACCCAAGTTCACCCCTCAAATCTGGAAAATAACAATGTTAGAAGATTTATACAAAGAATCATTTATTACTAATCACTCAGTCAAGGTTTCAGACATTTTTTTTTGCACTAGAATATCTCTTTTCACCCCTGAAGAGTACTGGGCAATCAAGGTGAAGGACTACAATAAAATGCTCTGTATTGATTTTTAAAGAATGTATTAATCGCCTTTTAGTGTCATGAGATCATTTGGAAGGAAAAGCAATGTTAAATTAGACCAGGCTCTCCTGGATTGATTGAGTAGGGGCTGCTGCCTCTTAGATATATAACCCAGGATTTTTTTTTATTGTGACTAATCCATTCTAGGTTCTACATTTGTTCTCAGTAAAATAATAAATAATAATGAGGCAAATATATACATTCATTAGAGAATAATCTATTGTCTATGCAAGTTCCTGGGGAGGGTAGATGAGTTTTTTTTAAAGTAGTCTAGCATTCTTCTGGCTCTTATTTACAACTCTAGACCACAGGTTCCAGGAAAAAAAGGAGGAGAATAAGGACAAAGAACTGTTCTAATTTAAATATTCTTCATGATTTAGTGGTAATTACTTCTTTTAAAGTTGTCACCTTCAAAATATTACATGATAAGAAGAAGAGAAAAATATTATGTGGTTCAAAGCCAAACACATTAGTAAGAGTATTTTCTAAAGTATAATCATTTATTTCATTTTCTATTTAAAATTTTTCGTTTTTATCATCTCAGTTGCCAGATTTCAATCTTAATTGATTAAAAACACAGCAGAACTCCTTGCATACAAATTTATTCAGGTTTGCAAATATTAAATCATCATTAGAGTAGAATGACAAGCATGACAAAATTAATACACCAAAAGAGGTTCAGAAAAATATAAAATCTAAAATGTTTTGAATTAGGTTTTAAATTGAACTCATACAAGCTTAAGTTCAATAAAAACCAATACTGCACACTTTTTAATCAATTATTTCATAATCATCCCCCTAAATCCTTTAATATACCAAGAAATCCTATTTTAAAGGTTTTCTAAAGTCAGCCATAAAATACCACTGAAATGCAAATTGAATCTAAACATCCACTAAATCCATCAAATGTCACTTTACTTCAATTCATCAAATCATTTTTACATGAATGAATCTTTAAAATGTCTTCAGTGCTCATTAGTGTTACAATTAAGAACCAACCACATTATATTGAAAATAAAATGACAAAATGATTTTGAACAATTATGGATCTAAACTCTTTAAAATAACTTATTATGCAACTTACATGATACTAAGCTCATTTATAACCTTAAATATAATTTAGACCTAATTTCCAAAGCTACATTTAGGCAAGAGCAACAGATGTACCTTTAAAAATACTTTTAATAGCAGGAAAGTCTTTGTTGGCTCCTTTAACACAATCTTGTTAACAAATGATTGGGGGGAGAAGTTAGAGCTGAAAATATAAGTTTGGGAGTAATCATTATAAATCCATGAGAAAGTATGAGAATGAATATGAAAAGAGCAGGGGACAAGCCATAAGATGTCCCTTAAATAGGGGAGTAGCAATAGGGAAGTAGGGCTGGAAGAGGCAGGTAAAACAGCACAGAGGATAGTTACCATTTAGTTCCTCTTTACAAGGCAGCTCCACTATTAAGTCAGTTATCAAAATATGGTAGGTTTGGAGACCACAATGGAACAGATCACTAATGTAATCTGTTTTTCTGCTTTATTACATTTTGCTTTCTCCCAGTCACTATCTTCCATGAAAAAAATGAGAAAGAAAAAACACTTATTTCAATAACATTATAAAGAGAGTTTTATAAAAGTATTAAAAATCACGAGAATAACTCAAGATAGACATTTATAATTCATGTGAAGCTGAACAAATTATAATTAATTGATCAGAAAAAGAATTACATAATTTGGCACTTTACTCTTAGGGCTAAATCTTCGTATCTTATTGATGGGATCCAGATGGAGATTTGACAATTAGAAAAAGTATTCCAAAATTTACCCAGAATTTTAGCTCATTATATTTCCTCTAGAAAAATCACCTTGAGGCAAGAGAATGTAAAATACACACTGCTATGAAATGGGCCAATTCTAATCTGTGTCTCCATTTTCTGGAGATCAACAAGGAGGCCGGGAGGCTCTACCAGAGTGTGCTCTGTTCCTCATGAGTCTGATCTACTCTGTCTCCTGTGCCACTGCCCAGAAGGGGGTTCCAACTCACAAGGTAAGTCTGGGCTGGTGATGGCAGCAACTCATATTTCATGGGGAGGCTATTTCAAGAATTGGTTAAGACCATCCATGTTGGGTGAAGTTGACTTGGGCTAGAATCCCAGCCTGGTCACTTAACAGGCAAAATGACCTTGGGTGATCTACCTAACATCTTTGAGCCAGAAATGCTCCCATCTACAAAACAGAGATGAAACTTATGCAGTGGTGAGGATTAAAATGAAGAAACATATGTGATCCTCAATAAATGGTCACTGTAGTTATGGCGCTCCATCTTCTCCAAGAAAAGTGCATGACACTCCTGGCTAAGCAAACTTCCTCAAGGTAAGCCAAGGTGGTGTAGCTAGGAAACCCACTATCAAAGAATTAACAAAGAGAAGATTTGAGTAAAAATTTCACCGCATACACCTAAATCAAGGGAAACAGTAAAAATTTTTGCCAGTTCCTGGTGAAAAATTATACTAAAATACTCATCTGCATTAAATGAATTGGGAAAAAAGTGTTTCCTAACCTTCTCTCCATCATGCTAGCTCTTTGACCTGGTGCAATGAGTAGTACTGCATGTGAACTTTCTAACTCTAAGTCTTCAATAAGAAAGGGGGAAAAAAATCACAAAATACACCAATGAGAAAGGGGAAAAAAATCACAAAATACACCACAATTACAAGCAAGAACAGGTCATAAGATGGACACATATCTATAGTCTTTGCCTCTTTTTTGTTATTATTTCATTACTGAACTCTCTCCTAGTAACAGCTTACATGGAACATGACCTTAAATTATCAGACATGTGGGTAACAATTTTTAACACTTCCTTCTTAATGCATCATAGTATTTCTATGCAAAGTAACCTGATAACAAAAGTTAAACTTATTAATAAATCACTGTATTTACGGAAAATTTTAATGTAAATTTGTGTCTAAACCACACATTTTTTGAAGTCAACTGCAGCATGCATGCAATCTATAAGGTTGTCAAGCTTGTAATATATAAGAGCCATGTTAAAGATGAGAGTGTCTCAAATTTACAATAGTATCCTTTTTCCCTCTAAGCACTGACTGTTGCTCCTAAAATTTTTCTGATTCAATTGAGCTGAAATGGCAAAAAGACTTCTAACATGTTTGTATTTGATGCTGGTCCCTAAAGCCTGCCATACAAAGATTAATAGATTTTTGGCCAAGCAGTTGTTAATGTTGCAGTTCACTCAGTCATTGTGCTGGAAAATTGTTTCCATTTCTTATAAACCTAAGCAAGAGGGAAAGGAGATAGGAGGAGAGAGAGAAAAAAAGGAGATGAAGACAGAGAAAGAGATAGAAATAGAGAGGAGACTTTACCAATTGAAAACAATAATCTGAGAACCTGCCCTACCTTTCTTGGAGAAAAAAATCAAACAGAAACCAAATTCAACCAACTCCTCCTTCCAACTGATGAAATGACTAAACCAAACATCAACTAGCACACACCTTTTGAAGTGGGAAAACATTTGTGGGTTACAGCAGTCTGGTTTAAGATGTATTTGAAGTCAGTTGAAACTGAGGACTGAAGCAGTTAGCCAAATAATGTAGGTAAAGCTAGGCATATTTTCTGACCTCCACATGTTTCACTTGGATTTGCTAAATACTATGCTGTCACACTTGGAATCAGCTGGTCAGCATAAATTATGTTGACAGGAATCTCGGGGGATAGTTTTGCAACACTAAAAGAGAATTCTTGTTTGAGAAAACTTCCTTAAAAATGAATGAAAAACTAGCTTAACTTGGATAGAAGCCTCAACACCAATATAAAATAACTCAAAGGTTCTAGTCACTCTTTTCTGTAAGTGAATCATTACAAATTAGTGGTAACATGCTATGAAACTGTACAACGATGAGGCTCAGTCATGGAATTCTTTCCAGAAAAGGAGGCACAGCAGTATTCATCTTAGCAATTTTTTCAGACTGGTTTGAGAGAGTCTCTTTTAAATGGAGAAACATAATTTGACTTGCATATTATAAACAAATTTTGTTACTGTATTTGTTGGGTAGGAAGTTGACTCCTTCAAAGGCAACTTAAATGTGAGCATCAGTTTGTTTCACAACCCCATCATCCAACACTCTTCTATGTCAGTGTGGTATACAGTCTACACTGGGAAGACAACAAACCTAAGTTCTAATTAAAATTCAGGTACTATCTGTCTCTAGTCAGAGACAGTTTTTCAATGTGAAACCTAGCAAAATATAGTTCTTCCCTATATTAAAATACTTTTTTTTCAAGTAAGAGTCTCATTCTGTCGCCCAGGCTGGATAGCAGTGGCACAATTGCAGCCTCTGCCTCCCGGGTTCAAGTGATACTTCATCCTCAGCCTCCCAAGTAGCTGGGACTACTGGCATGCACCACCATACCTGGCTTGGTTTTAATTTTTGTAGAGATGATGTCTATGTTGCCTAGGCTATTCTTGAACTCCTGGCCTCAAACACTCCCCCTGCCTTGACCTCCCCTCAAAGTTCCAGGATTACAGGTGTAAGCCACCATGCCTGGCCAGAAATATACTTTTAAACAACCAACTTTGGGAGGTCGAGGCAAGAGGATTGCCTGAGCCCAGGGGTTTGAGACCAGCCTGAGCAACTTGGTGAGACTTTGCCTCTACAATAAATAAATTTTTAAGAAATTAGCCAAGCACGTAGCATGCGCCTGTAGTTCCAGCTACTTGGAAAACTAAGGTAGAAGGATCACCTGAGCCCAGTAGGTCAAGGCTGCAGTGGCAATAAGCATGCTACTGCACTCCAGTCTGGGCATCGGAGTGAGACTAAAAATAAATAAATAAATAAAACAGTTACCTAAATTCAACATAAATATATGACAAACTACTGTTTCTTCTTACTACTTTAATCCTTTGAGTTTGCTTACATGTTAGCTTTTAGGATATTTTGCCCTCTGGAGAATTAATTCACAAGTAGGTATAAGATTGCCACAGTACAAATCAACCCTTCAACACTGCTACATCAAAATCCTAGTGGCAATAGATAAACGGAAACCAAACTACACTCATTCCTGACTGGGACAAGATGACACGGTGCAGTGTGTATGTTCACTTAGCACCAATGTCATAATGCCATATTCAATATATGATATCAACATGATAGCCAAAATACGGCAAAATTGGCACTAATGTCCTTACACTGTGAAAAGATTCAACCCCAAATCTAAGGTATGGAGATATTCTTTGTTTACTGCAGCCCACTTATAGTTCACATAGATCCACTGAGTTCTTATCATAATTCTAGGAGACTCATGTTTTTCTCACTCTATCCAATGGGTGTATTTTATGTACAAATTTAACTTTTGTTAATCACAATTTAAACATGTGAGAAAAGGCTAACTCTTAAAGGAATTCTAGAGTCTTTTTATAAACCACAGGCTTCTGATATTTTTAAAAAATCACTGCTGATTTATATAAAATCCTATTATTCAGTGCTCAAATCTGAATATACCGTATTTCTATCAGGTAGATCTCACTTTACATATGAAGAAGTAGACAGTGGTTACTGTCCTTTCTCAAGGTCACAAAGCTAGTCAGTTGCAAAATAGATTATTTCTCAGAGCTCCAAATTCCCCACCCTCTCCTTAGTCTACTGGGCCATGCTGCTTCTCTGACTGAACTGAAAATAGATTACAATAAAAGATTACCATAAAAGTTTGATTCTTCCATTCACCACTTCATGGACTGCTTTTACAAGTATAAAACTAAGAAACTGATTTGGTATTCACCTTGGATATTTTTCGAGTCTTCCTCATAGGCCATATGAATGTATATGTTATCAGAGTAATCATCTAAAAAATCAGTAGGTTATTAGGATTCTGGCTAAGTAAAATAGATAAATTTGCCCTTAAAAATCTTCCATATTTTCAGGATAAATCCACGCCTGGTCTCTCTTTGTATCACAGTTCTTTTGAAGCTCTTTATAATCAGAGGAACTTTGGATGTGAAAGTTTAATTTGGAAACACAGAATGTGTGGTGATAATTGTTTTCGTAGTTTAAAAGTAGTAAAAGGCAGACAGCCAGGAGCAGAAAAGCTAAATAAAAGTGAGTAACAAACCTCAGCAGTCCTATCCTCCCTCCATTCCATTCAGGAGAGGAATAGGCCACAGCAGATTGTACAACTGCAGGATGTGCCCCCCAGGGCCACAGACAATTGCATACACTAGTGATAGATCCCTAACTAGCCATGGATGACTAACTAGCTCTGGATATCTAACTCCAAATGGGCCGAAGTCATTCTGTCTTTTGGGATTCTAGAATTAGGTCTCAGAGACATTCATTAGAATCTGCTCATCACTGAAACTGAGGGAATATAAAATCATGAACTCTTAGTATAGGGCAGTATACTCAAAGGGCTGGAGAAAGTCAGGTCATCAGAAAGAGAGGAATGAAGCCAAAGTGCAAGGGAAACCTTGTTTCAAGTGACCTCTAGGCCAGACAGGCAAAAGCAGAGTTAGAGATGAGGGAGATGAAGAGAAAAGCCCTAAGTATCTAGTGGAGTTTCAGTCCCTGGTCCCTTGGGACAAACTTTTCAGCAACTTGGATGGACATAGAGTCTAAAATACTGAGTGATCTATCACAGAAACAAAGAACTGAGAATCATATACTCTCACTCAAAAGCTGACCTTGAACAATTACTGTAATACTATAAGAAAAGGATTGGCAGTTACAGGAAACTGCCAGGGGAGAGGAGGGCACACCTCATCAACAAGGGTACCTGCATAATGAACATTTGTATACCTAACCTGAATTGTACCCCACATCTTTAAAGTAAAAAAATTTTTTTTAAATGTTTTTAAAAGAATGTGAAATACCTCTGTAGTCTTAGAATTAGTGTTGGTTTTTTAGTTGGCCAGAGTGTGTTTCTGTTACTCACTATCAAAATAACCCTAATTATTGACTAGGACACAGTCCCAATAACAAAAACAATTTGTTAACAACATTTATATGATCAGAGAACTTAGAATTTATCAAGTCCTTTTATTACCAAATTTAGAATACCTGCGAGGTGATTCACCAAAATGGCTCCTACTCTTATGAACATGTAGAGATGAAGGCAGATGCCATTCCAGATACAAATATATAAAAACTTACTGGTTCTCCTAGTCACAAATAGTGCTTCTGATAAGAAGGGGCTATCCTCAAGGTGAGGAAGAGAGTTCCCAGTATCCCCAAGATGCCACTTGAATTGTAACATTTTATATAATGATTACATTCATTTTAAATAGTACAGAAAGATATACTTAGAATGATAGACATAGAGACACAGACACATATACATATAAAATAGACTTCTGAAGTATGAACCGGGCACACGAGGTCATATTTTTAAACATTATTTATATAGAAAAGTACATTCTCAGGTTCATACAACAGGCAGTACAAGATCAAAGATGAGACATACTCTCCCAACATCTTTCTTTTAATAATGTTTGAGTCTTGTATCTTTCACTTAAGAGCTATGTGCAATATAAAAAGGGCCTGAGTTTTTTTTTTTAATTCCAAATGTAACCCTTACTAGTTCTAGAACCTCAGAAAAGTAACTTAACTTTTGAGTCTCAGTTTCCTTAGCTCTAAAATAACTATAACACTGATTACCAGGATTTTTATGAGAATTACATTATTAATAAGTAAAAGCCATGCACAAGACTTGGCATTTTAGAAGCACTAAATAATGTCACTTTTTTTCTTTGATCATAATTTTTCTCAGGTTTTATCTTTCCAAGACTGAGTATTATTTTAGTTCACACTCCATATCACAACTCTCTTGCATCGTGAACAATGTTAGAAGCACCAAACTGAACCTCCTCAATATTTTAGAAGCTGGAATGTATCCTAGAATCAGACTCATTCAAATTTACCTACTTAATGTAAACTCCTACTACTAACTGGCCAGACGAATTGAGCAGAAAATATGATGAAATTATCCCTGAATCCCTGAAGCTGAAGGCCAAGCCATTAACTCCCCTATACACTGCTGCCGATTTCCTATCCTAACCAGGTATCTCTACTATTTACACCAGTTTTCCTCACTTGATCATAGGATGTTCCCATCTTCCTCTGGGATTTTTTATTTGTCCTGGGCTGGTCCGTCCTTCTCTCCAAGTCTGAGGACTCATGATTCATTCCAAGAAACAACCTTATATAAAGTCAGGTATGTTTTCAGTTTCTAGTAGCTCTGTATAATAGTTTTTCATGAAAGTCCTGGCAATCTTACATAGTCAGCCAAGCTAAGCAGAGACAAAGAGTTCCTACAGGGTTACAGATCAACTAGACATGCTGATAACACTTTTTTGGAAGACAATTCATTTGTATTTGGACTCCATCAGCATTTTTTTTTTTTTTTGAGAGAAGCATCAAGGACAGATTGTGCTTCCTTGTGATATAAAGGCCAGATATATTTTAAAACTTATGTTAATGGAATTCAGTCACTTTCATCTATATGACCGTTATAGTTATTTAATCTTTCCAGACTCAGTTCTGTGTTTGCAAAATGATCATAACATGTAGGCAGTCTTTGCACAGTTTTGAGATGCGTAAGTTTCCGTTACCACAGTTGAGTTAATACTATCCCCCCCATAAGGTCAGTTACTATAGTATATAAATCATGAGTGAATACATAAAAGACAAAATTCACCACTAGCTCTTCTGTACACAAATCACAGCATAAATAATCCATCATGTGTATCACAATCTGTGACGAATCATGTCACTTATTTCAAAGTCCATCAGTGATTGGTTACTGTGCATCTTAGTTACCACACAGACAGCAAAGCAAGTAGCTGTGTTGCCTCCACATCTCCAAGTCGTAAACCCATTGAACATTTTTTTTAAATGTGTAATCCAAAGAGGGAACTGGCCAACAAAGATTAAGGTGCAACACTGGAATACTGGTAAACTCAAAGTGAAATTTGAATCAACCATAAATGTACTTTATAGAATAGCTGACCATGGGAATGACAACACCACAGCCATTTGAAGGACTCTAATGTGAAGCCACAGGGACACTGTGATGACAACTTAACAAA
Source organism: Carlito syrichta (assembly GCF_000164805.1). Classification (NCBI taxonomy): domain Eukaryota; kingdom Metazoa; phylum Chordata; class Mammalia; order Primates; family Tarsiidae; genus Carlito; species Carlito syrichta. The sequence goes on from NW_007252726.1 coordinate 66,997, forward strand.
AATGAGCCAAAGGATGAAAATGTCCCAGAGGAAGTGATGCCAGTAAAAACTCTCCCATTAATGAAACTCTAGACAATATCTCACAACACTGAAGGAATGAAGGATAAAATGTTGGGAACTGATCCAAACACAGCAAGAACTATAGAAAATCACCAAGGCATAGAAAAGATACTAGTCCCATGTCATATGCTATATGACAAGATAAGAAGGCAGGTACTGTTCAGACTACGTTTGATAAATTCTGAATTCTCAATTCTTCTGATGTTTTTGCATTACAGTATACTAAATCAATACCAGTTTTACTAATTTTTAATGTTCCTACACATTTATAACTGACAGAGAGTTTTTAATGTTTTAACAAAAATATTCTAAACTTCCTGGAAATATTGTACATTTCCTCACTGATTATTAAGCTTGCCATGCATGGTTCAGATTGCACTGCCCATGCAAAATGAAGAATGCCTGCACATCCTTGGAAAAGCTGCAGAAAGAATTAGAGCAGATGATGTTCACCAAGTATATGCTGTGAAATGAGGCTGGATGGGCAAGCAAGGGCTAAATTCTGAAGAAGTTCTGCATGCCTTTAATGCCAAAAATTAATTATAAATTCCTTTAAAATGATAAGAAATCATGAAAATGATTTAAGAGGAATGGCAGAGCAAGAACTGCATTTTATAAAAATAACTGATCTTATTGTGTAGGATGGATTTTAGCAAAAATTTGACTAAAAGGAAAAACTGAATTAACTTATAGGAGAGAAAAATCCCTAAACTAAAGCTGTGGTGCACAGAATGGAGAAAGGAAACAATCTTTAAAGAATATTTAAATGTAAAGTTGACCAAAGGTGGCAATTAGCTAAAGAAAGATGTTGATCAAATCACCCTATGAAAAAGAAACCTGCACAGGTTTACCGCAGCATTGTTCACAGTAGTAAGAACATGGAACCAACCGTGCTGCCCAACAAAAGAAGACGGGATAAAAAAATGTAGTACATATACACAATGGAATATTACGCAGTCATATAGAAGGACAAATTCATGAACCTCACACCAACCTGGATGGACTTAGAGTACATCATACTGAGTGATCCATCATGAAACAAAGAACTTAGTATCAAATTTTCTCACTCATAAGTGAACCTTGAACAAGTATCATAATACTAAAAAAAAAAAAAAAAAAAAGATTGGCTCCCTAAGAGATTATGTAGCTTCCAGACCAGCTCTACAAGAGACACTTAAAAAGATATTAAGCACAGAAGAAAGAAAAAAAATGACCACACACTTCACAAGAGAACAGCAGAGCACAGAATCAACAGGGAATACAGCGCAACAAGAAACCTGAAAACACACACATACATCAACCCCAAAGACAAAAGAAAACAAACCAACAAAAAACTTTATAAAAACCTCATGACAGGGATAAAAAATCACATTTCAATAATCAGCCTGAATGTGAATGGATTAAATGTACCACTGAAAAGACACAGAACGGCAAAAAGGATAAGAAATCATGACCCAATTATTGGCTGCATCCAGGAGACTAACCTCACTACAAGGGATGCACACAGACTCAAAGTTAAAGAATGGAAAAAAAGTTTCCAGGCAAATGGATCACAAAAGAAGGCAGGAGTCACAATCTTAAAATCAGACAAAAAAAAACCTTTAAGCTATCAAAATTTTAAAAGATGCAAAAGGACACTACATAATGATAAAAAATTCAACCCATCAACAAGAAATATCCATCCTAAACATATATGCTCCCAACACAGGAGCACCAGCATTTATAAAGCAACTACTAAATAAAGTAAAAAAAGATACTGACTCTAACAGTACAATAGCAGGGGACTTGAATACCCCACTAACAGCCCTAGATAGATCACTGAGGCAAAAAATCAACAAGGAGATCCAGAACCTAAACTTCACACTTGACCAAATTGACGTAATAGATACCTACAGATTATTCCACCCAACAACACAGAATATACATTCTACTCATCACCACATGAAACATACTCCAAGATCGATCACATCATTGGCCATAAAACAGCATAAACAAATTCCATAAGGTTGCAATACTGCCATGCACCTTCTCAGACCACATGGAATAAAAATAAATATCAACACCAACAACATTTCCCCAAAGCTCACAAACACATGGACACTAAACAGCATGATGCTGAACAACTACTGGGTCAACACTGAAATCAAAGCAGAAATTAAAAGATTCCTGGAAACAAATGAAAATGAAGAAATATCTTACCAACAAATGAAAATGAAGAAACATCTTACCAACATGAAAACAATTCTAAGAGGAGAATTTATATCTCTACAACCACACATCAGAAAAATGAAAGATCACAAGTTGAGAGCCTAACAAATCACATAAAGGAGCTGGAAAGAGAAGACCACCAAAACCCAAACTTTGGGAGAAGAATCCAAATCACCAAAATAAGAGCCCAACTACGGAACATAGAAGACAAAAATATCATAGAAAACATCAACAAAACAAAAAGCTGGTTCTTTAAAAGAATTAACAAGATTGATGGACCCCCCCAGCCAGAATGACCAAGAAAAAGAGAGGAAAAGTCAAAATAAGCACAAATACAAAAGATCAAATCACAACTGACCCCCCCAAAATACAAAACATTATCAGAGATTACTATGTACACCTATATGGAAACAAACCTGATAATCTAAATGAAATGGAGGACTTTGAAATCACACAACCTCCCCACATTGAAACAAGAAGACACTGAGACACTGAATAGACCAATAACGACCCGGAAAATTGATTCTGTCATACAAAAACTACTACCTAAAAAAGCCCTAGACCGGATGGCTTTCCAGCAGAATTCTACAAAACTTACAAAGAGGAGCTGATACCAATCCTATTGAAAGTATTCCAGGTAACTGAGAAGATGGAATTCTCCCCATATCATTTTACAAAACTAACATCGCATTGATACCCAAACCGGATAAAAATCCAACAAAAAAAGAGAACTGCAGTCCAATATCCCTTATGAACATAGATGCAAAAATCCTCAACAAGATTCTAGCAAATCAGACTCAAAAACACATCTCAAAAATCATCCATCATGACCAAGTAGGTTTCATCCCCATGATGCAGGGCTGGTTCAACATTTGCAAGACCATAAATGTAATTAAATGCATCAACAGATGTAAAAACAAGAACCACATGATTTATCTCATTAGATGCAGAAAAAACTTTTGATAAAATCCAGCATCCTTCTTGATAAGAACCCTCAAGCACCTAGGCACAGAAGGAACATACCTCAAAATAGTCAGTGCCATCTACGATAAACCCACAGCTAACATATTGCTAAATGGACAGAAATTGGAAACATTTCCCCTGAAAACTGGAACAAGACAAGGTTGCTCTCTCTCACCCCTCTTGTTCAGCATTGTGTTGGAAGTCCTAGCTAGGGCAATTAGTCAAGAGAAGGGAATCAGGGGTATCCAAACAAGAGAAGAGGAAGTCAAATTATCCCTCTTTGCTGATGATATATGATCCTATACCTTGAAAATCCAAGAGAACCTGTCAAAAACCTGCTTGCACTGATAAAGGACTTTGGCAAAGTCTCAGGGTACAAAATAAATGTGCAAAAGACAGCTGCATTCCTATACACCAACAAGCAGGCAGAGATTCAAATTAAAAGCACAATCCCATTCACAATAGCCACAAAAAAGAAAGAAAGAAAGAAATACCGCAGCATCTTCCTAACCAGAGAAGTGAAAGACCTTTACCAGGAGAACTACAAAACACTGCTCAAAGAAATCCGAGAAGACACAAACAATTGGAAAAATATTCCATGCTCATGGATAGGAAGAATCAACATTGTTTAAAATGTCCATCCTACTGAAGGCAATCTACAGATTCAACACAATACCCATTGAGTTACCAACATCATTCTTCTCAGACCTGGAAATGACAATACAGAAATTCATATGGAAACATAAATGACCATGAATAGCCAAAACAATCCTTAGCAAAAGAAACAAAGCAGGAGGTATCACACTTTCAGACTTCAAACTTTACTGTAAGCCTACAGTAATCAAAACAGCCTGGTATTGGTACAAGAACAGGCATATAGACCAATGGAACAGGATAGAGATTCTGGAAGCAAAGTCTCAATTTCTCAACCAACTCAGCTTTGACAAAGCCGCTTCCAACAACCACTGGGGAGAGAAGAACCTATTCAGTAAATGGTGCTGGGAAAACTGGCTGATCATATGCAGAAGATTGAAACAGGACCCTTACCTATCACCTTACACAAAAATTCACTCTAAATTGACCAAAGACCTAAACATAAAACCTCAAACCAGGGGTCCTCAAACTTTTAAAACAGGGGACCAGTTCACTGTCCCTCAGATCGTTGGAGGGGCAGGCTGTAGTTTAAAAAAAAACTATGAACAAATTCCTATGCATACTGCACATATCTTATTTTGAAGTGAAAAAACAAAACGAGAACAAATACAATATTTAAAATGAAGAACAAGTAAAGTTAAATCAACAAACTTACCAGTATTTCAATGGGAACTATGGGCCTGCTGTTGGCTAATGAGATGGTCAATGTCCGGTTCCATATTTGTCACTGCTAGTCGTAACAAGTGATGCAAGTGTGCATCAGTTAGTCTGGACTGAGAGGAAGAGTCGAGAGACGGAGAGAAGGAGGGGAGTCGGAGAGTGCGGATGCACATTCCACACATGCGCACTGCGGGCCCAGACAAGTCGGCTGCTAGGCAGGACAGGGAGCAGCGGCAAAAACACCCGGTGGGCCGGATAAATGTTCTTGGCGGGCTGCATGTGGCCCGTGGGCCGTAGTTTGAGAACCCCTGCCTCAAACTATAAGAATCTTAGAAAACGCAGGAGACACCCTTATCGAAATTGGAATTAGCAACCAATTCCTGATCAGAACCCTAAGTGCCCAAAACCACAAAAATAAGAAATAAGACAAGTGGGACCTCATCAATCTGACAAGCTCTGCAAAGCAAAAGAAACCATCAAAAGAACAGGGAGACAACCCACAGAATGGGAAAACATATTTGCCAACTATATATCTGACAAAGGCCTAACATCTAGGATCTGCAAGGAACTGAAAACGAGCTGAAAGGGAAAAAACAAACAGCCCCATTAAAAAGGGGGCAAAAGACATGATGAATAGACACTTCTCAAAAGAAGAGGTACAGACAGCCCACAGACACATGAAAAAGTGCTCAGCCTCACTCACCATCAGAGAAATGCAAATCAAAACCACACTGAGATACCACCTAACTCTACTAAGAATGGCCATCATTAACAAAACAAACAACAGATACTGGCGAGGATGCAGAGAAAAAGGAATACTTCTGAACTGCTGGTGGGAACGCAAACTAGTGCAACCTCTTTGGAAGACAGTGTGGCGATTTCAGAAAGAACTAGAAAGTGACCTTCAATATAACCCAGCAATTCCCTTATTGGGAATATACCCGGAGGAATTCAAATCATTCTACAACAAAGATACCTGCACACGTATGTTTGTTGCAGCTCTAGTCACAATAGCAAACACATGGAACCAACCATGCTGCCCATCGAAGCTGGACTGGCTTAAAAAAAAAAGTGGCACATATACACAATGAAATATTATGCAGCCATAAAGAAGGACAAATACATGGACTTCCCAGCAACTTGGGTGGATTTAGAGTCAATCATCCTCAGCGGTCTATCCCAGAAACAAAGAACAGAGTCCCATAGTTCTCACTCATCAGTGGTCTTTGAACAAACTATCATAACACTATAAGAAAGGGATTGGCAGTCGTGGGCAACTGCCAGGGGAGAAGGGTAGGACTGGCAGTTGAGGGAAACTGCTGGGAGGGAGGAGCACACCACATCAACAAGGGTACCTGAATAATGGACATTTGTATACCTAAGCCTGAACTGTACCCCACATCTTTAAAATAAAAAAGTTAAAAGAGAAAAAAGAGAGAGAGAAAGAAAATGCTGATAATGGTCCAGATGACTGGATACGGTTATGCACATACTTTGTTGTGCCAGGTACTGACCCAAGGGCTTTATTTACAGCTACGTATTAACTCAGTTAATCCTCCGAACAACTTTAGGAGGCAACTCATTGTAACCGTTTAGAGAGAAGGGAAATGAGGCACAGAGAAGGTAACTTGCCTAGTCTGCAGCTAAGAAGTGGCTGCCGCTGGAACGAGGCCAGACTGTCCATCTCCAGAGCCACAGCCTGACCTGACCCTACCCTCATCCCACTCATTCCATGGGCTATCCTATTTTCATTCCTAGTCCCATCACTTTGCACTTAGTGCTCTCAGGTGCTGTAGTTCTGTCTTGACAGGTGTTTTTCTCCCTTTTGTTCCACATCAGATACCACCATAGGACTACATGGCATGACCAGCATTCTTCTTCCATTCCTACTATGATAAAAGTTATTTTAAACAAAACAAAACAAGATCAACTGCTTATCTCCTGATCAAACCCTTTCTTTCATGTTGTCAAAGGTGTAAGAAATACAATTGCTTGGAACAAAAGGAAGATAAAGGAAATTCCATTTATCTGAGAAGAAAAAATAATTTCATGCATTTTATAAACCTTCTGTCTAAGAAATTGTCATTTATAGATTAAAAATTTTTTTGCGAAGTAAAAAATAGTATACACAAAATTATTTTTTAACCTACCTGATTTCTAGCTTTCCACCCTATGTGGACTCCTATTGTCTCCCATCTTTTAGAAAGACACATCTTCCTGAAGGAACGCCTCTTAAGAAAGTTCATGTAAAAGATCATCATGGGCTACCTTTTTTTAAAATATACTTTTCTGAGACTTTCAATAAAAGGTTTTTAGTTTTCAAATGTCCTAGAAATGACTAAATTTTTCTATCTTCCCTAATTAATGATACATTCTATCACAAGAACTTTTAAAATTAAACATAATACATTTCTTTCATTTTCTTTCTCCTGCCTAAAAGTTGAATATAATTGTGTTGTTCATCATTATATAAATTTGTTTTCCCTTCTATTAGTTAAGTCACTTATTGAGTTCTGTGAGGGGCCTAGATGAATTCCAGAACTAACAGAAGAAAAACAAATCTATCATGCTGGTATTAGGTTATATTTTAGTTACTCAGTTTATGCCAAAACACAGAAAAATGGTAGATGACAATTTAAACGAGTTACCAAAGAATTACTCAGAAATCAATCTCCCAATCGTAGATTTATGTTCAAAAGGAAAAATATTCATTCAATTCCTGATTTATACCAGTCATTCATAAAAGTCTTCAACAGATAAGGGCTATAAATTTCCTTTCTGTGAAAGCATAAATCAGTGCCATAGGAGGATAACAACAGGCCTGTCTCCCTGAGATTGCTGAACTGTTGAGCAGCAGCTTATGGGAAAAAACAGGGTAATTTTTCGTTTTGAAGTTCTTACAATTTGTCTACTACTTACAAAAAAAAAAGTTGACAATGTTATGATTGTTAAGAATGAAAAAATATAGGGCTCAAGGGTTGAACACTTTTTTCATAATTGCATTAATTTATAAATAACTGATTTGGCGAGAAATGGCTTTAATCAGCCCTTGCTACTTTAATGAAAAGTACTGTACTGCTGCTCTTCTTAAATATTTTGGGTTTTATCTTTCTAAGAATGAAAGGTATTTTTGTTTTTTAAAAAATTCCTAGAAAACTAAACCAACAATCAGCCAAAGAGAAAACAAATTGATACAAGCAAGACTCAAAAATGAGACATTCTCGCAAATTTCCCATTTTTCATCCCACAAAAATAATAAAGTCTGTCTGCATCAGTATTAAAAGATTTCCTGAGATAGCCTATATAGTTTGTTGTATTTCAGGGTGGTATAACTAGATTTAAATGCTGAGGATATGTTTCCAAAGAAAAGATTTATCTAAGCATAAGTATTCTAAAAAGATACCACGTATCTACAACAAGATACTTTGGTTATCACACAAATGGTCATAAAATAATTTATCTTTTTATTACTTTGTTCAAAATGAGCTATAAAATAACATTCCTAAAATTAAACTAGTATATTTGCCAAGAACCATTTGTCTATTGCTCAGAACATACAGAATAAAAAACAAAGTTAAAAAAAAACAACAAAGTAATGGTTTTCTTCATTTTTATTATCTAGATTATTTTCAGAGAATATAACATTAGAAGAAAGACTGGATTACAATTTTCAAAGCAAAGAAACTGACATGGTGTCTGTCTGATCTTCTGGTCTCTGGTTTCCTAAAAGGAATTTTCCTAATCTATTCAGATAACAAGAACAAAACTAAAATCAGTTCATACTACTGAGTTCTATAGTACACTACTACCTAGAAATATACTTCCTTTATATTTAGAAAACTCTTTATAGAGAATAGAAATGAAAAAATATGAAAAGGAACTGTTTCTATGACTAAAACAAAATTGTTTTTACTGACTTTTCATTTCTGAACTTGTAATGTTTTCCCTTACCAAAAAAACTATCTTATAAAATCATAGAAACCTGCTTATCTCAAGAAATTATCTTTGATGAAGATTCAATTAGCCCTGCTCTGTCTACCCTCTGCTCAACCAATCCGCTCAAAAGTTTATCATTCTTTTGATAAGAATCATACAAATTAAATACATATTTTCCTCTTCCTAAGACAGAAAACTCACAGCCTATTCATCAACAAAAATTTTCCTCTTTCAACTATATTGGTCACAATAAAAAGGTAAATTGTTGGAATCTTTTGTGCTTACATTTTTCTTAAGGAAAGGGTGACAGCTCTCACCAGCTAATTCATTTTTTTTCTTTACAGTTGATCTATAATAGTTTCCTTCAACTCCTTTTGATTATGACTACTCCTTAGACTTTTCAAATTAAGAGCTGGGGGAAATATTTTTAATCTCTTTAAAATTAACGTATCTATAAAACTACTGAATGCTCATTACACTTTTTGCAGATATATAAAATTGGCCAGGAGCCCACCACAGTGCCCATCGAAACTGAACTCAATAAAAAATATGTGGTACATATACACAATGGAATATTACACAGCCATAAAGAAGGACAAACGTGGACTTTGCAACAACTTGGATGGATTTATAGCCTATCATACTCAGTGATCCATCACAGAAACAAAGGACAGAGTGTCGCATGTTGTCACTCATAAGCAAACCCTGAATATTTACCATAATACTATAAGAAAGAGATTGGCAGTAGCAGGATACTGCCGGAGTGTGGGGGTGGAGACACAACATCCATCAGGGTACCTGATCTCAAACCAGGCAAAGTGGGAACAAAAGGAAGGCCCAAACTTTACCTGTATAATGACCACTTGCATACCTAATCCTGAATTGTACCCCAAATCTTTAAAAAATAAAAAGATTTTATCCCCAGTCTATTGGTGTTGGGTGGTGGGGCCTAGTGGGAGACGTTTGAGTCATGGAGTTGGATCCCTCATGAATTGCTTGTTGCTGTTCTTGCAGTGGTGAGTTCTTACTCTTATGAAACTGAATTAGCTCTCTCAAGAATGTATTCATTTCTGGGGGAATGGGTTGTTATAAAGTCAGGACATCCTTCAGGTTTTCTTCATCTTTACATGTGTCCTTTCTCCTTTGACCTTCTCTGCCATTTTGTGACATAGCACAAAAACCCTCACCAAAAGCCAGAGCCATGCCCTTGAACTTCTTAGCCTGCAGAACCATGAGCTAAATAAACCTCTTTCCTTTATAAAAATAAATAAAATTGGCCTGTCCATTAATATCTCTGACAATACGCAGGACAAAATGAGGTAACAAAAATAAAGTACTTAGCACAAAGCCTTGTAACATTCAACAAATGCTATCTATTTTTATGATTACTTCTCAAAGCCAGATCAATTTTTTCTGGTATTTTCCTGGGAATTGATTGCCTATCATACATTTCATTTCCTTTTCCCCATTTTAAACACCCTCACTATTCTCCCACCTTTCATATCCTGCACAACTTTTTTGTTGCCAGAGCAGGTTTATCAATCAATTAGTAAGAAATGCATGGGAACTCAGAGCTACAGAAGGAAATAATTGGATGTTTTTAGATGGGGTCTTGTTATGCTGCCCCAGCTGCTCTCTAACTCCTGAGCATCAGAGATCCTCCCTTTTTTTTTGTCTATAATTTTTTAAAATTTATTTTATTTTAAAGATGTGGGACACAATTTAGGATTAGGCATACAAGTGGTCATAATACAGGTAAAGTTTGCGTCTCCCTTTGGTTCCCGCTTTGCCTAGTTTGAGATCAGGTATCCTTATTAATGTTATATACCCCTCTCCTCCCTCCCCCTTGGCAGTTTCCAGCTACCGTCAATCCCTTTCTTACAGTATTTTGGTAAATTTTCAGGATCTGCTTATGAGTGAGAACATATGGTACTCATTTCTTTGTTTCTGTGATAAATCACTGAATATTATAGATTCTAAATCCATTCAAGTTGCTGTGAAGTCCATAATTTTCCTCTTCTTTATGGTTGCATAAAATTGGTCTTCAGTCCCCCGTCTATCCACATTCCATGCACTCTGCAGCACAATCAGATTGATCTGCATAGAATATTGTTATATCACCATTAGTAATGTCCAGTGGCTTTATACTGCCTGAAGAATGAAATTCAAATGATTTATCCTAGCATGCAGGCCCATTATCACCAGTTTATAACTTATATGGTTCACAGTTAGCCTACACTATTCTGTACTTCTCTCAAGACCAACTGAGACCAATGTTTTCAAGATACATTGATCATTGTGAAGTTATCAAAAATGACTTGGAAAGCTTTGTCAATAAAATTTGTGGCAATAATCTGTATAATAAGTTACAACCACAACCAATATTTTTCTGTAGGAAAATAAAATATTACCACAGGTTGCTTTAAAAAAGAGAAGATCCTCCTGCCCTCAGCCACTCAAGCAATGGGATTAAAAGTGTAAGCCAGTGTGCCCAGCAATAATTTGGGTTTTTTTTTTCCTTAAAAAAGGAACTCCAGTGTTAAGAAAAATTGGATGTGTTCTACAGCATTTTTCATGTCAATGAATTCATTTAGTTTTGCAAATATTAACATTCATTTAGATTCAACTCAAGTTCCATTGATTGCACATAAGCCTTTAGTTTTTTCCTATTATGGTGTGTGGGTTTCTTACTGCTGTAAGTATTTTCTAAATTTTTTCTGAAAGAATTCATAATGAGAATAATGTCTACAAATACTGATACTTTTACCATCTAAGTAACAGTAGTTTGGCTGGGTATGGAATTCTTGCATCTGATTCTTTTCTACTTGAAGGTAATATGTTTTGTTCCTATTACAAACTTATAGAATTTTCTCTGTATTTTGAAATTCAGAAATCTCATTATAGATAGGTATATCTCATTTTTGTTGTTATTGATCAGACTTTATGTATTCTAATTTACAATTTGAGTTTGAGCACTATCCATTCTATTTAATTTCCCCACTCAGCAACTATGCTTTACATCTTCAAGAACTCTTTCCCACACTTATTCATTTTTTATATCAATCTCTTATTTTATCAATATAGTGTGCTACTAATTTCATTAAAAACTTAATTGTCAGGTCTCTGCTTTAACATCATTCCTATAGTATCCAATGTGGATCCAAACTAAAATTCAGGCTATTTAGTTGTTATTTAAGGGAAGCTCTGTGGAACTAAGGAAGCAGTAATTGAAATCCCCAGGAGAGGCTCCACCACTTTAGAGATCTTAAATTAGGTGAATTGATCGCTTATTTTAAGAACTTTGCCCACTTTCCAAAAGAGTCTCAAGTATCCAGAAACCAAGAAGGAAGGAAGCAGCACCATCAGCAACTGCATTATTTCAGGTTCAGAGCCAGCCCTCATAAACACACAGTACTCTAAATATCTTCAAATTAGGGAAGAAACTTGTGTCTTTTGACATAGCATTCGTTGTTAGGTCCACAAGAACATGGTCCCACCAAGAGCTAACAGAAAGGTACCTCATCGCCTAGAGATACCCTTTAGTTTGTAGGTGCTTATGCAATGTAGAAAATGTCCATTCTCTATTAATTTCACTTCACAATATAGTCAGGTTACATATGTAGTTCAATACTGAAAACTAATTAAACTTTACATATCAAAACTAATATCAATAATCTGAAATTTATAAAATAATTATAAGATATTTAATATTTTCTATCAGAAAGATTTTCTATCAGAAAATAGCAAACAAGTTATTAAAATGCAGTTTTAAACGCTTTGGTAATTATGATATCATGCTTATTTAGTGAAAAAGCTTTGGTAATTATGAATATCATAATTATTTAATGAAAAAGTTAACACTAATATTTAGGAGTAGAAGTATAATAAAGCAGATTTGTTGTAAAAAAAAAAAAAAAAAGCTTTAATTTACTCTTTCTCAAGAAAGCCACTTAAGCAACAAAACAATCTAAGTATTATGCTTAAAAAAAAAACTCTTCTTGAGATGTGGCAAATTCTTCCATAAAGATTCTCTTCATTGTAACAGAAATATAATGGCCAGCAGAGTGGCTCATGCATATAATCCCAGCTCACAGTACACCCAGTGCTTTGGGAGGCTGAGGTGGGAGGATCACTTGAGATCAGAACTTGGGGCTAGCCTAAGCAACATAGTGAGACCCCTGTCTCCATAAAAAATAAAATAAAATAAAAAACTAACTAGTCAGGCATGTTGGTGCACACCTATAGTCCCAGCTATTTGGGAGGATCGCTTAAGCCCAGGAGTTCAAGGTTACAGTGAGCTATGATTGTGCCACAGCACTGCAGCCTGCGCAACAGAGTGAGACCCTATCATTCATCCATTCATACATACATACATACATACATACATACATAAATGGAATATAATAACACTCACTTTCTCTAAAATAACAGTTTGTTGTAATCCTACTGGCTGGTGAGCCACATACCAAGTTTTGTAAAAGACAAAGTAAATCCCAACTTAAGGAAAATCTTACCTTGACCCCCTACCCTAAATGATTTACAAAACCAGTAAGAACTGTGATAAACGTGACAGACGACAATTTTAAAATGGGCAGAAGAGAGTTCATTAGCACCTAACTACTTCAGCATCTCTTTTACATACAGTAAAATGATTACTGCTCTGAAAAAAATTTAAAAAACTAATGAAAAAGGAAAAACAAAAAAAGATCAGAAAGGTGTTGAAACCATCTAAACTGTAGTGTTCCCTGCTGCTGGCAATCCATCAAATTGTGCAAAATAAATGCTATTTCACCTAACCTCTTAAAATCTTTTAGGTTAAACAAAACTTTCAAATTCACCAAGCCAAAAAAATAAATTTTTAATGTTAACATGACACTACCACTAATCCAGCTATATTTTTACTAACACTTTTAAATTTAAAGAATACCAAATTGAATATTAAATGGAATTTTATTTTGTTTTCACTCCAGGGCATTCTTTTCCTTGAATATAAGTATGAAAGGCTCTCTAGTTTGCCACTGACAAAGAGGTTCAAGTGCCAGAGGAATTTCAAAAACCCAAAGCTTTGGTGGCACGTTTCACAATCACAGGAGTTGGATGTATCTTTCATTATTACCTACTTCTGAGTCACTGGAACATCTGCAACAGCTTTGCATATTTTCCAATTTAACTTATTTATCTTTGCTTTTCCACATTTTGCCCTTTTGATTGTGGAACTTCTAGGCAGGGATTAATACCAGGCCACACTAAGCTTAGTTTTGTTCTTTAGAGAAAGCTGTTAATTCTGTTAATAGTGTAGTGCGTTTCTTGAACATTGGAAACTTCGGTACTTAATGCATACACAGGTAGTTATCAACTTAAAAACAGATTATATTCCAAAAATAGACATGTAAATCAGAAAATACTAGGAATGTATTTTCCCATGTGATCAACATTTTGACTAAGACACCTGACCAGCATTCAAAATTCAACTGAATCCATAATGAAGCTCCTGCTACAAAAGAATCCTACAGAATGAATAATAATATTCAGAAAGCTTGGTTCTCTCCAAATAGCAATTCCCTTTTGGAGCTGCCTAGTGAGAGAAGTGGAAGGCTGCACATTGACATTCCCCAGACAGTCACTGGTGGTGAAGGGGCAAACAGGTGTGCTAGTGTCAGGGATGAGAACGTAGGCCAAAAGGACAGAGGCACAAGAGGGAATGGCAGTCAATCCTAATTACTGATTTTATAATCAAGTGGCCACGGAGATGTAATACAACCTAACAGGTAAGAACATGGATTGTAAAGCCAGAATGCTGGGGGTTCAAATGCCAATTCTGCCACTTTGGGCAACATACTTAAGCTCTGCACATCATCTGCACAACATACTTAAGCTCTGCACATCATCTGCAATTAACCAAAAGGCTAAGCTGTGATCATACTTAAGCTCTGTGAGCTTCTGTTTCCTGATCTGTAAAAGGAATAAGGGTAGCTTCCTCATAGGATTTGCTGCAAGGATTAAATGAGTTAACACAGTTTGACCCTTAAACACAGCTTTGAACTGTGCAGGCCTAGGTCCACTTATATATAGATTTTTCTCAACCAAATATAGTATTCACTGGTTGCAAAATCCACATATATGGAAGGCCAACTTCTTGTATACATGGGTTCTGCAAGGCCAACTGAGAGAATGAGTATGGGCAGGTTTTGGTATGGGCAGGGGTCCAGACATCAATTCCCTGTGTATACTGAGGGATAACTGAATATGTAAAGTGCTTAGAACAGTTAAGTTGCCCAAAGCGTTGTGTTTGTTTGTAAATATTGTTAATTTTCTAAAGAAGAACATCCTGGGCTATGCACTGCCTATACATCCGTCCACAGCAGCTCTCACAGTACACCCTGGAAGGTCTTGACAATAAATGTCTTCACAAGGCAACTTCCATTACATAAGGATTTCCAAATTATTTCATGCTAATACAAAGAGTTAGTTATTTAAAGCTGTGTTTCAAGTCCTATAGAGCCCAGAGATAAAAGAACACATATTTTTTGATACCATTGGTCTTTAAAAAAAAAAAAAAGACTGTACTTCTGGTTCAGTGATAAGCAGAGGATATCAAAAACATCTAGATTTATCTTTTCTCTTTCTGGAGCACAATGCTCTGCCCTGCCTGCCTGTGTTTATTCGTACTAATAGTATTCCATTCTATTCACTATTTTTTGAGAAGAGAAATCATAGTATCATGTCTTGGGATTTTGTCTTTATCCTTTTGTTGTAACCTGGCAGATTCCAACAGTGTCTGCTCAAATGGTAAAACTCAAGAAAAGTTGCTGTCAGCAAAGAAATAATTTGCAAGTATTCCAATGGTTCACAGTGATTAATTAACTCTTTTTGCTTTTTATAACGTATTTTGAAATCACACTTCTATCCCCACCATTCTACTAAAAACTATTCCTTCTAAAACACTCAATGACTTCTACTTACCAAATCAACCAATAATTTTTAGACACTGATGTGCCATATCTCAGAAGTATATGTCACTGCTGGACAATACTATTTTATTCACTCAACAAATCTCTGCTAGGCACCACATATGTGCCAGACACTGTACTAAACACTGGGAAAACAACACAAAGGAGACTAGTATAAAATCAAGAAAAGCAACAAATAAAACACTGTGCAAACAAATATTCAATTACAACTGTCATAAATTTTACAAAAGGGAAATACCAGGAGTAGTGAGTACAGAGACTTAGGGTTTATTTGCCTCAGTATACTAAAGCAATCAGCCTAGTCTAGAGTCACAGAAAGTAATATTTAAGTGTAACCCTGAAAACTTAAAATGTGACCACAAAAAGAAGCAAGTAGGGGGTTAAGACAGAGAAAACAGCATAGACAAAGGATGCTGGGGCTGAAAGAAGTTTGGCGACCTTGAGAAACTAAAACATTGTCAAAGAGCAAAAAGAGGACTGGAAGAGAAGGCTGGAGAAGTGGGGAGGAACCTGTTATTCTACCTCTATTGGTTCTTAGTTTTAAAAGTGAAATTACATACATTTTATCCTATAGCTGTAACTACCATCTTTCTGGGTTCTAAGCAACTGAGCATAACCACAAAAAATTGACAAATAGGGATCAAAACATAAGCTTATCAGAGGCTTGATAGTACACAATAGCCCCAAAGGCTTCTGGTAAACTCTTCTGAAGAATACAGCTTAGATCTAAGCTCAATATGGGGCTTCCTATGTTCTTCTTCCTGACCCGAAGGCAGCCAGTTCACAGAGTAAACCTCAACTGATTTACCCATCCAGGGGAAAAGTGAAACACTGGATCAGAAGCAGTATAGACCAGGCTGGGTCTGCCAAAGGCATATTTCCATTTTACTTATTACCTGAAGGCAGCAGGCAGGAAATGGAGGAGAGTCAGCTCCTTTCTTTCTGTGTTACTGCCCATGACACACACAGAAAGAGACAGAATGAAGGCTAACGAGAGATACAGTGACTTCACCTGTATTAATGTCAACCTCTGAAATTTACTATTTGCCATTCTTTTTCCCCTGGGAAGAAGTTAATAAAGAGAAAGAAAGGAGGGCACTACAGTGGGAGCAGAGTTCTCCTCCATTATATAAACACAAAAAAGTCAGAACAACACCTTCCTGAAAGGCAAACATTTTTGTAAAGCTACTTCCTAATCTGATCAAAGACATCTTTCTTTCTACAACTATCTAAGTTGTGCAATTTGACACTTGATACAACAAAGCCATAAAGATTTATATGATCCATAATCATCACCTTGACAATGAAGATAAAACCTACTGAGAAGTCATAAAACACTCCATACTTTAAAGGAGACAGCAGTGACTTTTGTAGGAAAGATCTCTTTTATCCTGCTTGTTTGCACACACCATCTGCTTTATTAGCATGTCGTGTCACATAGAATTGCTCTTGTAATTGCAAATCTCATATTATGACAACACTAACAGAATATGAAGGTAGAGAGTAGACACAATGAGCAGAAAGGGGAAGAATGGCTTATTAGTCTTGCCCTATCATGCTCTCGAAATAATTTAAGTGGCCTAGTATTCCTCCAGTTAGTCATTCAAAAACATGTTTTCACATCTATGTGGTAGGCAATGAAGATCAGTGAAGAAAACATAGTTCCTACTCCAAAGAAATGTACAGTCTTGTAACAGAAATATTTTGTGAATATATTAAGGAGAAATGACATGAATTTTAAAGCTCAGGAGATGGGATGTAAAGCAACCATTACACAGATTTGTGGGTGTCCTCCCAATGCGTTTTTATACGTCTGTGTGTGTGTGTCTGTGTGTGGTTTTCTTAACTTACAAAAATGATGTCATTACATAACTCATTTTTTCACTCACTGTTGGGTTTTTTTTTTTTTTTTTTTTTTTGAGTTGGAGTCTCACTCTGTCGCCCAGACTCCCGGCCACCGCAGCCTTGACCTGCTGGACTCCGTGATCCTTCCATCTCAGCCTTCCAAGTAACTGGAACTACAGGTGCGCGCTACCACACCTGGCTAATTTTTTGATTTATTGTAGAGGTGAGGTCTCACCAAGTTGCCCAGGCGGGTCTCGAACCGGCGGGCTCAGGCAATCCACTCACCTCAGCCTCTCAAAGGCGTGGGACTACAGGCTAAGCCACCGAGCCCAGCTCACCGTTGTTTTTTAATCTCCTCACTGAGATTACATATATTTAGATTCAACTGCTATACACATACAGACATCTGCAGAACAGTCTTTTGCCATATAAACATCACATATTTTATTTACTTTTCCTAAATACATACATTTAAGTTTCCAGGCCTGCCCTATTTTAACCAGTGCATCAAAGAATCTCATTTTAAATATATATATTTGTGACATGCAAGTTTTCTTTTTTTTATTTAAATTTTTTTATTTTAAAGACATGGGGTACAATTCAGGGTTAGATATACAAATGTTGATTATGCAGGTACCCTTGTTGATAAGGTGTGCCCCTCTCTCCCCTAGTAGTTTCCTTCAACTGTCAATCCCACCCCCCCTTTCCCTGCCAGTTTCCCACTACTGCCAATCCCGTTCTTATAGTATGATAATTGTTCAAGGTCCGCTTATGAGTGAGAACATATGGTACTCTGCTCCTTGTTTCTGTGATAAATCACTGAGTATGAGCAACTCTAAATCCATCCAGGTTGCTGCAAAGACCATATGTTTGTCCTTTATGGCTGCGCAATATTCCACTGTGTATATGTGCATATTCTACATTTTTTTTATTCAGTCCAGCTTCAATGGGCAACATGGTTGGTTCCCTGTTTTTGTTATCATGGATAGAGCTGCAACAAACATACGTGTGCAGGTATATTCCCAATAGGGGAATTGCTCGGTCATATGGATGGTCAATTTCTAGTTCCTTCAGAAATCGCCACACTGTCTTCCAAAGAAGATGCACTAGTTTGCATTCCCACCAGCAGTGTAGAAGTGTTCCTTTTTCTCTGCATCCCCGCCAGTATCCGTTGTTGTTGTTTAATTAATGATGACCATTCTTACTTGGGTTAAGTGGTATCTCAATGTGGTTTTGATTTGCATTTCTCTGATGATTAGTGAGTCTGAGCACTTTTTCTGTTGGCTGCCCGTGTATCTTCTTTGGAGAAGGGTCTATTCATGTCTTTTGCCCACTTTCTTATGGGGTTGTTTTTTCTTTTCAGCATGTTTGAGTTTCTTGTAGATCTTAGATGTTAGGCCTTTGTCAGATATACAGTTGGTAAATATCTTTTCCCATTCTGTGGGCTGTCTCCCTGCTCTCTTGACAGTTTCTTTCGCTTTGCAGAAGCTCGTTAGTTTGATGAGGTCCCACTTGTCTATCTTATTTCTTATGGAATGGGCACTTAGGGTTCTGAATAGGAATTGGTTGCCAGTTCCAATTACCATAAGGGTTTCTCCTGCATTTTCTAAGACTCTTATAGTTTGAGGTTTTACATTCAGGTCTTTGATCTATTTAGAGTTAATTTTTGTGTATGGTGATAAGTAAGGGTCCTGTTTCAATATTTCACATATGATTAGTCAGTTTTCCCAGCACCATTTACTGAATAGGTTCTCCTCTCCTCAGTAGTTGTTGGAGACTTTGTCAAAGATGAGTTGGTTGAGAAATTGAGGCTTTGCTTTCGGAATCTCCATTCTTTTCCTTTGGTCTATATGCCTGTTCTTGTACCAATACCAGGCTGTTTTGATTACTGTAGCCTTCCAGTAATGTTTGAAGTCTGAAAATGTGATACCTCCTGCTTTATTTCTTTTGCTAAGGGTTGTTTTGACTATTTTTGGTCGTACATGTTTCCATATGAACTTCTGTATTGTCATTTCTAGGTCTGAGAAGAACGATGTTGGTAATTTAACTGCATTGAATCTGTAGATTGCCTTTAGTAGGATGGACATTTTAACAATGTTGATTCTTCCCATCTGTGACATGCAAGTTTTCATCTAACCCATCTAAACCTTCAGAACGTCAGTTTCTATTCTGTTATTGTGATGAATAAATTATATAAAAGATATAAGGAACTTTATAAATAATAAAGTTCTATATAACCTCAAAAAAGGTAAATATAGTTATCAAATGACCCAACAATTCCACTCCTATGTATATAACCAAGAGAAATGTAAACATGTCCACACAAAAATTTATACATGAATGTTCACAGCAGTATCATGCATAATAGCCAAAAAGTAGAAACAACCTATGTGTTCATCCACTGATGAATGGATTAATAAAATGTGGTGTATCTATGCAATTAAATAGTTTTTCAGCCATAAAGAAAAATGGAGTTTTGATACATGCTACATGGAGTTTTGATACATGCTACAACATGGATGAATCTTCAAAATACTAAGCTACGTGAAAGAAACCAATCACAAAAGATCACATATTATTTCATTTTTAAAATGTCCACAACAAGCAAATCCATACAGACAAAAAGTAGATTAGCGGTTGCCAGGGCTGAGGAAATGGGAAAATAGTAATTGCTAGTAGGTATGGGGTGCCTTTCTGAGGTGACAAAAGCTAGTGGTGATGGTTGCACAACCTTATGAATATGCTAAAAATCAGTGAATCGTGCATTTTAAAAGTGATTAATTTTATGCTATGTGAATATCTCAAAAAAAGTTTCACAAAATATAAGGTTAATACCTTTTTCAGTTCCATACATTTACAAACTTCATTCATTTTTTGTTAAGAAAGACAATCTATAGATATATAAAAGAAAAATAAAAAAGTAAAATACTGTACTACCAAAGAAACATTCTCCAGATTTGAGGACATTTTTTTCACTATTACTGGATGTTCTCCCCATTTTAGGACTCCAGGCACCTTGATGGAGGTCAGGGCTTGAAGATGCCCCATTTCCAAAACCCAGCACTCTTCTGCTCCCTGAGGTGAGCCAAAACAGTTGCTTTCTTCAGGCCACTCCTCTCATAAATTGCCCCCAGAACCCTTCAAGGTTACCCTACTCTTCCTCTACCACCTTCATTGTCCCTTCCTGTCTCTATCCACACCCTGCTCAAGTCAAAATTCCAGGAGTTTTCCTTGATTCCTCTTTTTTTCCACCCATCATCTCCAAGGCATCAGCAAATCCTGACAATTCCATCTCCATACAAAAAAGCCTTCCAAGTTATATCTATCTCTGTTGCTGCCACTCCAGCCCAACCCAACATATGCTCTCATCATTTTATCCCTTGCCTCCTCCCAATCCATTCTTCACTCAGCAGCCCAAGTTATCTTTTTCACAAGTAAATCTGAAAATCACTTCCATACTTAAATCCAGCAGCTCCTTACCACAGCAAAAGCCTACTTAGTTTGGCCCCTTCCTCCTCTCCAGCTCCAGGCCATACCCTGTTCCCCCTTGCTCATCATATTCCCCTTTACAACTCTATCTTACTTTTAGTTTCTAGAACCTCTATGCTTACTCTTGGCTCAAGATCTTTACAATTGCTGTTTCGCATGCTTAGATAAAGAAACAGCATATCTTTATCTAATATTTTCACACATCTGACCCCTTTAACATCATCCAGGTTTAGCTGAAATACCACTTCCTCAGAGAGGACTTCCATGACCAGTCTATTTTTATTGGCATTATTATTATTATTATTATTATTTGAGTTGGAGTCTCACTCTGTCACCCAGACTGGAGTGCAGTGGCCGTTCCCAGCCACCACAGCCTCGACCTGCTGGGCTCCGGCAATCCTTCCGCCTTCAGCCTTCCGAGTAGCCGGAATTACAGGCATGCGCTACCACGCCCGGCTAATTTTTTGATTTATTGTAGAGATAAGGTCTCACTGCCCAGGCAGGTCTCGAACCCACGGGCTCAGGCAATCCACTCACCTCAGCCTCTCAAAGGCACAGGATTACAGGCTGAGCCACTGAGCCTAGCTGACCAGTCTATTTTTAAATAGCCTGCCCCTCAAAAGTCTCAATCACATTATCATATTTATTACCTTCATAGTATTTATCATCCCCTGGAATTATCCTTACCTGTTTATTTACTAGAATATAAACTCCAAGAGAGCAGTGTAACACCTTGCACTCTTCTGACTCCCTACAACCAAATAGTAGGTTTGCAATAAATATGTGTCACGTGGCTTATTTTCAGTTGGGCATTAGGCTGAAAGCACAGTGATTAAAAATAATATGCATTAGGAAGGTCGCATTCCATAAGTCTTCCAGACGTGGATTACTTATTAATCCAAATAAATTCCTAATTGGTAGTCTACAGCAGGCAGCATAGAGAAGACACTGGCTTGGAAGTAGAAGTCTTTCACACACTTACAACCTTTATAGAAGGCCACCTGGCTTTGTCTTTCAAAATCATAACTGCACCTACCTTTTAATCCAGTTGTTCTCAGAGTTTATCCTACACTTTTACTTTCACACATGTGAAATGGCACATGGAAAAGATTACGCACCACAGCACTTTGTGTAATAGCAAAAAATTATTATGTTCATCAATAAGAAACCAGTTAAATAAATTATGGCATAACCATATAAAGGAACATTCTGCAGTGCCCTTTAAAAAAAGAATAAAGCAGCTGCCAATGTCCTAGTTACATAGTGGCATAGTGCTTAGGGACTATCCCCCAAAAACATAAGTGAAAAAAAGGTAAGGTGCAGAAAAATATGTACATTTAACACAATTTCAGAAAAACAAAAATTGAAGGAGAAATACACTGAACGCTGGGGAAGAAACTAAGCAGCTGATAGAAGGGGCAGGAAAAAAACTTTTCACTGTGGATGCTCTTCAACTTTTGAATCTTGAACCATGTACTAACTGTCTTACATTTCCAAATCTAGCACCATTTCTCTTCACTTTGAAACTTTTCAACTAAATCGGAAATCTCCTTTAAACACACCGCTTCTCTCTTGATCTTTGCTGGGAATGTCCTCTTTCCCTTTCTTCTAATAAAATCTTACATTTGTTCACATTAAAAATTACATGATAATTCCCATTGGAAACGATTTCTTTTTCCTAAGGATACCTGAAAGAAACTACTGATATGCCATCCTCAGAATTCAGTATTAATTACTTCAATTGTTATTCACCCTTGTAACATAGGAGTTCCATCTATTTGACTTTCCCAGAATATGAACTGGGCTTTACTCATCTTCTGCATTCCCCCAAACACCTAGTAAACAGTAAGTTCTCAAATTATTAAGGAATCCCAGGATCCTCAAGCAGGCTGGGTTACAGGTCTGGGAACTTGGTCCCATAATGCTCCCACCCACCACCCACATCCTATTACCTGTGCAAGCACACATACAATCTGATTGCAGAAAAGTCTATTATATAAAAGAAATCATACTCAATGGCAATTTATCCAACTTGACTTATATTTTTGTTCATTTAGAAACAATATAATTATGTACACATCATTACACTGTGTCAGAAAAAAGTTTTGTAAATTTTATCAATATAAAGCTCCATGGAAAAATATAAAGCTCATTTCTTATTTAAAATGTAAGTGGCCAATATAGTGATACCTCATCTCTACAAAAAAAGGAAATAATATAAAATAATTAGCTAGGTGTGCTGGTGTGCACCTGTAATCGCAGCTACTCAGGAAGCTGAGGCAGGAGCTGAACCAGGAGCTTGAGGCTGCAGTGACACCGCACTCCAGCCTGGGTGACAGAAACCTCAACCCTCCCCGCTCCAAAAAAACACATAAAATAAAATGTATTTATTAAAGACCTACTGTGTGCTGGGCTCTATTCTAAGCAATGGGTTCATACCTAGTGAGCAAAGTCCTAGCCCCCATCAAGCCTTCACAGACATGAAACAAGTTAAACTCCAGAGTTTATCACCTGTTGCTCTTAAGCTATGGTCAAATCAGCTCACAGTTTTTTAATTGTGGAAAGATCAGACACAAAGAAAACAGGGAAAAAAGAGATGAATTAATACAAATACAAGAAGTCACTGTGTTAAAAGGGAATTTTTTCAGGTTAATATTATATATTTTATCATTTCATGGCAGTGCACCTATTGCCTTTCAGATTTGCTGAGTACTATAACATCCATAAGACAACTGCATATTGCGACTGGATCTCTAATTATGCTGACAAATGTCAGACACTGCTTATTATCAGAATACTCTATTGGTAAAACACAAACTAGAAAAGAAAGGGAACATCAAAGGAATAAATCTACACTCCAAATTTTAGTTTCTGATTCATCTGTATCATTGAATCGTATGTTCTTGTTTCTTATAACTATACTTACTGTCAATTGTTTTTATCTCCAAAGGGAAATAAATGTAACCTGCTAACGTCAAAAAGTGACTCTGACTATCTTTTCTTAGGTCTAACTCTCTGAGACCTCCATCAGAAGGAGGTCTTGACAGTCTCAACCATGAGATACTTTTTGAAGCACTTTTGTCCCTAAATGCAGAAACTACATGATTCTTCCTCTTTTATTCTTATTCTTTCTCTCTCAGATTTGCTTTGCCCTACACTGATCTTCCCTTCTCCCTCTTTTGTTCTTCCCCAGTGGCTCAAATGTCAAGACTTACTCTTATCTTTCTGTAAGACTTTTCTCTAATTGTAATTAAAAAGCTCTTCTTACAAGTTTTGAAAGTGCGTTGTTTATTTAATATTCAAAACACTCCTTTGTGTTAGGTATTTTGTCCTGTCTTTCCTCTATACCATATAGCCTCTGGTAAGAAGTTCATTTTCACAAAGAAAGCTGAGACAGGCAGGGTTAAGAGTATGATTCACCTGAGTTCAAAAACCTGACTGTGCCACTTAGGAGTTATGTAACCTTTGGCAGAGTAGTTATGTTGCTCTACCCACAGCTTCCTCTTATATAAAATGTGTATAGAGACTGAATATCCCTTATCTGAAATGCTTGGGACCAGAAGTATTTCAGAATTTTTCATTTTTTAAAATATTTTCATATACATAATGAGATAGCTGGGGAATGGAACCCAAGTCTAACATGAAATTCATAAGGTGTTTCATGGACACCTTATATATATAGCCTGAACATAGTTTATACAATATTCTTAATAATGTTGTGCATAAAGCAGAGTTTTGACTGTGACCCATCACATGAGGTCAGATATGGAATTCTTCACTGGAAGCATCATGCTGGTGCTCAAAAGTTTCAGATTTAGGAGCAGTCTGGATTTTGAATTTTCAGTTAGGGATGTTTAACTTGTACACTTCTTTCCAAAGGGATGGTGAATTAAATTGTGGTACCAATAATGATAATGATAATCAATATTTAAATAGTAGTTTTTATGTGCCAGATACCATTAAGCACTTTACATATATCAATTCATTTAATTCTCACAAGAATTCTACTACTATATCTCTTTTACAGATGAGGAAACTGAGGCACAGAGACCATATTCATCAGGACTTTTCACTGTAGCTAGTAGGTACTCACTAAATAGTGGCTGCTATAATGATTAGTTCTAAGCCGTGACTCTCAAATAAATATGTCAAACATGTATTTTGATTCACTGAAAGTCTGCCAGGCGATTTCCACACAACATCTTACAAACATAAACCGACGAATGTCAAAAATAAAACTCCACATTTCATTCCCCTCTACCCAACCCCACCTTATATACAAAGGTGATTCTTCACTCAACTTCTTTCTCTTGGTCAAAAGTCACCTGTGTTTAACTTACAATCATTCCCAACACCCTTCTCTCCTGCTTCTGTCTTGGGGTAGCTTCCTATTTGTATTCCTTCCTTTTCTCCATTTCCACTTCCTTTACTCCCGACCTGCCAGAGGGCTGGAGTCTTGCGCTAAACAAACTACACTAAATGTGTGTTTGTGGAATAATTCTGCAATCTATATAGTTTGGTGAAAATAGAAGCCACAACACTTCAAACCCAAAGGACATCTGAAAGTTAGCAGAGAGCAAAGAGGCAGAACAAGACCACAGGACTGTACAGACGAGGAGACACAGATGCAGAAGTAAATACGTGATCTGATTGTAATCTGTTCTCAGATTGACCAGTAGCAGTATCCAAAAGGACTCAAAGACACCCAAAACAAAACATAACAAAATCTTAAAGCAGATCATCATAAAGGAAAGATTAAGGATATGAATATTTGTGAAATCTCAGTGAGGCAAAGGAGTATAGAAACACCAACATGAAACTGAGTAAGACAACATGTGTTAATCAGAAGCAAAAGTGCCAGCTTACATGATCTGGTTTTGTTTTCCTTTCACAAAAAAGAAAGCCAACTCACTTCTAAAA
Organism: Carlito syrichta; assembly: GCF_000164805.1. Classification (NCBI taxonomy): domain Eukaryota; kingdom Metazoa; phylum Chordata; class Mammalia; order Primates; family Tarsiidae; genus Carlito; species Carlito syrichta. The sequence goes on from NW_007252726.1 coordinate 92,703, forward strand.
GGTAGGGAGGAAAGGAAGCTAACCACAGTAATGCCATTCTTATATGTTTCATTTTAGCATCCTGACAAGCCAGTACTTTGTGTCTTCAATTGTCAATAGGGCTAAGAGAACCACTTAAGCTAATCAACTAGTTAGGTCTTTAAAATGCAGTGAGAACCATATATCAACATTATTCAATTATTTCAAAACTGCTAAATAAATACTGCAAGACTTTTATAAATAAATGGCATTGCTATTATAAAAAGCATTATTAAATATTAGTGAATATATTGAGTTTACAAAAGCAAATAAAGTTTTAAAAGTAGGATTTTAAAATGTATACTACAGAAAAACTTACAGTTCATAAATAGAATTATTTATGGTACTGTTCCAACATATCAAAAGTAAACAATTAATTCAAGTACAGATCAAATCAATAAGTTTATGTAAACAGGTGCCTAAAAAAAAGATCAACACACAGGAGACAAAGAGCAATTGGCTAAAACCTCCTTGAATAAAAAGATAAATGAGTTACTCAAATGTATTTTTTAATATAATTTTTAGTAATTTGTCAAAGGTCATGTTGTATATTTTGTTTATAATTTCTTTCAGAAATAATAACCAAAGCCTAAATTTAAAAATAATAAAGCCAGTGCTTATAATTAAAAACAGAATTGTATAATAAGAAGAAAAAAGTAACATTTTAGTCATAAAATGAATTTATTTAAGCCAAAAATAGAAGCATGAACTATGGCATTTTCCATGTATCACAGTACACGTGCCTTTACCCGATTCTTTTCAGGTTCTCTCTGTGCTTCCCAGCCCCCTGCCTATGCCATTCTCACAACACTTGTGTTTGCTGAAAGCAGGGCTATATTTTCCTCTTTCTCCAGAGCCTAGCATGATGCCTTACCAATGGTAGTAACTCCGTAAGTGATACTTAAAGGATTTGTCTTAAAGGCCCTCTCTGCTACAAAAATGGAAACTTCTTGAGGGGAAGAATATATTTTTATTTCTCTTTGTATACTCAATAGAACAGTGTCTGACATATGATATTTGATTATATAATTGCCAAATGAAAGAACTTCATTTTCAATTTATATTATCTAGTTTGGGAGTTTATAATATAATATAGGTCACTATCAAAAAGTTTGTTTCCTAAAAATAAATCTAATTCATTAAATAAGAGCTGGCTGCCCAATGTCACACACTGAGATAAATATATTTCTGAATACAAGAATACTGCCACCACTTATTTTTCCTTCACTTATTTGCTTACTCATTCATATCTTTTGATTGCAGATATTTAAGCAGGCTGCTGAGACCAGTCAACCAAGGCAATGGCCAAAAAACATATCAATTAGAAGGATGCAAATTCCATGAAACCTAGCATCATCGCAAGAGGGCTATTTTTAATCAGCCACTAAAAGAACAAAACATTTGGTAATGGCTATAAGCAAAGATTTTTTTAAAAAAATATTCCTGCTGGGATCTATGAAATTTTTAATATGAAGTTCCAGAAAATTTTTTGTTTTTGCTTTTGTTTTTTTGACTCAGGGCCTTGCTCTGTCATCCAAGCTGGAGTACAGTGGCATGATCACAGCTCACTGTAGTCTGAAATTCTGGGCTCAAGCTACCCTCCAGCCGCCTCAGCCTCCTGAGTCGCAAGGACTACACGTGCACACCACCATGCCTGGCTAATTTTTTTATTTTTTGTAGAGATGGAGCCTTGCTATGTTGCCCAGGATGATCTCAAAACTCCTGACCTCAAGCAATCTCCTGCCTCAGCCTCCCAATGTGCTGCAATTACAGGTGTGAACCACCACGCCCAGCTACCAGGAAGTTATGAGTAGGTTGTAAATCAAAGGGGAAACAAGAGCCAACTGGTAAGGACTCTTTCACCCAATACATCATTAGTGCAGACCAACATTCCTTCTCTCTTGTTTGTTTTTGTTTTCTTCCTACCCCAAAAAACTGCCCTTTTCTCTAGCAGTGTTGATCCCAGTGATAACCAACTCTCTGTGCCTTAAACACTCTATAGTTGATTCAATCTTGTTTACAAAAAGGTAAAAACAAAAGAATGCTTTCTGTTTTCTATAAAAGTAGACTGTTTGCATTTAAAATGCACTGTTCACACGTATTTTACAGAATAGAAACTCCTTTTCCATCTATCAATTAACTTTCTAATTAATTTATGCATATACCAATGTTTGTATATATGCATACATAATAAATCTCCTTATGTTTTCATGGGTGTGTTTATATGCAGACATTGTATATCATTTCTCAATCATTGAAAAAGTTTTTGATGAATGATCAAAGATTAATATTTTCCCCTAAATTCCCCTCTTCTCAAACATACCCCAAAGTTACAAGATTGGTTTATTCTTGTTTAGTACATTAGACTGGATGGTAAAGCTAAGTGCTTTCAGTATGATGTTTCATTCAATCCACGAAACCAAAGTTCAAATAGATTAGCAAACTGCCTCAGTTGAAGAAAGAGACAAGATTTGACTTCAGAGAGTCTGATCTTGATAATGATAAGGCAGTACAACAGGGGAGGAAAAATTAATCCAGGGAGTTTCCTCAGACACAAGTAAGAACTCCTCAGAGAGAAACACATTTGTCACTTAAGCATAAATCTAGGGTTTTTTAAAATACTGTCTAGACTATCTGAAAAGCTTTCCCACACATAGAGATATGCTTTTAAAGCCAAAAATCTAGTGTAATACACACATCCAAATTCTATGCCCATAGAAGCTCAGTGAGATGGTAATTGACTGAATACACATTTCAGTGCATCTTTTTTTTTTTTTGAGTTGGAATCTCACTCTGTCTCCCAGGCTGGAGTACAGTGGCATGCTCACGGTCACCCCAGCATCAATGTGCTGGGTTCCGGCGATTCTTCCACCTCAGCCTTCCAACTAGCCAGAACTACAGGCGCACGCTACCACACCCGGCTAATTTTGTGATTTATTGTACAGACGAGGTCTCACCATGTTGCCCAGGCTGGTCTTGAACCCACAGGCTCAGGCAATCCTCTTGCTTCGGCCACCCAAAGTGCTGGGATTACAGGCTTGATTCATCACGCTCAGCCACATCAACTTTTAAATGAGAGTAAAAGTTATTTGGATTCCATTTAACTAACTTGCTCTAGAGTTTATTTAGAAAATTAAGCACAAGAGAACTATATGGAAAAAGTAATAAAATACAATCAAGATGACTAGAATCAATTTTCTTGCAAACTTTGCTAATCACCACCACTATGACTGCTCTGTCAGCCCTGCACACTGTTGCTAAAGTGAGCTTTCCTTACAAGCATATCTGATAACACCACCTCTTGCTCAAAATTATTCTAGGTGTACACATTACCCCAGTGTGGGTTAAACCCAAAAGCTTTCAAAGGCAAGAGACAGGTAAAATAGTCTAGTGTGAAAATAAAGAGAGGTAGAGATTGTGATGAGTCAGAGAGCAGATATGTCTGTAAAAGTGTATCAGTTCAAACTTTTTGACATACTATGTTCAGGAAAATCAGTGGTCAGTCCAATGGCTACTTGTTTTCAACTTGTGTACTTACCAAGCAAAATCTGTGCTGCTTTGTCTAGTGATAAAGCTCTGAATGTTCTAGACACCATAGGTCTAAGTTTATCACCAATTGCTATCTTCCCCCACAAACCTCAACTCCTATACTACCAGAGTACTCATGGGGACACCAATATGCCACACTTAATTCTTTTGAAAAATATTCCAAGATTAAGGAAAGTCTGGCAAATGAGGAAGTCAGACTAGACCAGAGTTGGACTAGATCCTCTTTAAAAAAAAATACAAAAACCAAGACATTTCTTTCTTTTTTGAGTAGGGATTGTGCTTATTTGGTTCTCTGCCTGTTTGCCACTGTCATTTGCATGTTGATTTTGTACCCCGAAACTTTGCCAAAGTCATTTGTCAGTGCAAGGAGGTTTTTGTCAGACTCCCTTGTGTTTTCAAGGAGATTGGAGAGACAAAGCACAGTGCATCTGACAAAGACCTAACATCCAGGATCTACCAGGAACCCAAACAAGTTGAAAGGAAAAAAACAAACAGCCCTATTAAAAAACGGGCAGAGGACAGGAATGGACACTTCTCAAAAGAAGATATACGAGCAGCCAACAGATACATAAAAAAATGCTCAGCCTCACTAATCATCAAAGAAATACAAATCAAACCCACAATGAGGTACCACCTAACCCCAGTAAGGATAGCCCTCACTAATAAATCAAAAAACAACAGATGTGGGCGCACGTGCGGAGAAAAAGGAATGCTTCTACATTGTTGGTGGGGGTGCAAACTAGTCAAACCTCAATGGAAAATAGTGTGGTAATATCTAAAGGAACTAGAAATTGAGCTTCCATACAATCCAGCAATCTCTCTTCTGGAAATATACCCAGAATAACACAGATCATTCTACAAAAAAGATACCTGCAGCCGGGCTCGGTGGCTCAGCCTGTAATCTCGCACCTTTGGGAGGCTGAGGTAAGGGAGTCTGAGCCCACGGGTTCGAGACCCGCCTGGGCAGCGAGACCTCATCTCTACAATAAATAAAAAAATCAGCCGGGCATCGTAGCGCATGCCTGTAATTCCCGCTACTCGGAAGGCTGAGGCGGAAGGATCGCAGGAGCCCAGCAGGCGAGGTTGCGGTGGCCGGGAGCGGCCACTGCACTCCAGTCTGGGCAACTGAGTGAGACTCCAACTCAAAAAAAACAAAAACAAAAACAAAACAAAACAAAAAAAACATACCTGTACATGCATATTTATTGCTGCATTATTATAACAGCAAAAACATGGGACCAACCCTACTGCCCTCCAAAAGTAGACTAGATAAAGAAAATGTGGTACATATACATGACAGAATATTACATAGCCATAAAGAAAGGCAAAATCATGGACTTCTCAGCAAATTGGATGAAATTGGAGACAATCATTCTTAGCAATCCGTCACAGAAACAAGGACTGAATACCACATGCTCTCACTCATAAGTGGGACCTGAACATTAGTCACAATAGTACGAGGGAGGGACCAGCAGTTGTGGGACATGGCTAGTGGAGGCAAGAAGGGGGAACACATAACAACACATACAGTACCTGATCCTAAAGCAAGGCAAGTGAGGACCAGTTGGAGGCCAAAACTCACCTGCACATACATTATTTAGGGACCTAATCCTGACTTGCACCCCACATATTTTAATAAAATAAAGTTTTTAAAAAGTAAGAATATTTTTGAATAGAAAAAAATAAGGAGAAAACTAAGACTTGCCAAAGTAATACAAGTTGTAGGTAGGCCAAGCCTTCTGGGAACTAGTTTAATTCTTAAAATCCAACTGTTTTTTGTTCTGAATAAAGTCAATTCCTTTTCTATAAAAGTCTTATCTGAACATTTTCATTTACTTAATACAAACATTGAAACCTCAATCTTATTATATACATTACAGAGCACAAAATTAACAAGTTATGCAATTTTAAACTTCATGCTGTTGAAAATACTCCAAAACAGCTTTCATATTCTTGTCCAATTCAAACACTTGTTAAAATACCAATTACAGCAGCATTTAAAAGGATCCCATATTGTACCACTGGATGCAATTGGACCATTTACCAATGCAGTTGTTCAAGATCTGAAGTAACTGACCTCAGTCATGTAAAAATACTGACTAGAATCAACTGGTTTCCGGTCCAGAGAAGCTTTCAAACCCAATTTGGAAGTATTTAATAATGTTAAACTCATCAAAACTCCTTTCCACTGAATATTCTTACATCCTCAAAATAATGTTAAGCCTAAGGGGAGACTAATAAGTTGTTTAGGTTAACAAAAAATTCAACAGACCCCATCAACAGTGCTGTAAATTCTCTATTATTTGAGAGTATATTAACTTCTTGTTTATCAACGATGGCAAAAAAAATAAACTGTGCAGAAAAAAATGTAAATTACTCCAAATAGTAATGACATAACAATAATAACAAAGCCATACTAGAAGAAACGTATTGTTTGGAGATACAAATTGTTTATACACATATGAGAGAAGACCCCTAAAAAATTGTAATTATTTTTTGGAAGGCAGACCCCCTTGTAGTACAGGCTTCTCCCTGTAGGTAAGTATTCTAGGAACGCATTGACATCAGTGTACCAGCCAGTGTTGTTGTGAGCGGCTTCATTTGGCTTCAATCTTTTTTTTTTTTGGTGGTGTTTTTTTTTAGATTTTTTAAACATGTTTTCCCATTTCATACTGGGTGATTTACAAGCACACCTACCTACACCACACTGAGTGTTCAGCAGTTTTTGACCAAAAACTGCATGACCTCCATGCCCTACTCTCCCTATTCATCTGATCTCTCTGAGCAACTGTTTTTTGTTTCCCTGGATGAAAAAAATGTCCTCAAAGGGAAATCCTTTGTGGATGTGTAAGAGGTGAAACAAAAAAATTGCAGAAGCACTAAAAGGCATCAAAACTGATGAGTTCAGAAACTGTTTTGAACAGTGGAAAAGGTGTTTCAGTAGGTGTATTACATCAAATGAAGGGTACTTTGAAGGTGACTAAAGTTCAAGCATGTAAAAATACACAATTTTTTATAAATAAATTCCAGGGGTTTTGGGGTTCCCCCGTGTATATACATAGGCATACCTCATCTTATTGAACTTCATTTTATTATGCTTTGCACATATTGTGCTTTTTACAAATTGACGGTTTGTGACAGCCCTACATGAAACAAGTCTACCAGCACCATCTTTCCAATAGCATGTGCTAATTTTATGTCTCAGAATTGGCATTTGTTAGAAATAAAGCATTTTTAAATCAAAGTATGCACTTTTAAATACATAAGCTATTTCTCACTTAGACTATGGTATAATAGGAACATAACTTTTATATGTACTGGGAAACCAAAAAACTTGTGTGATTCACTTTGTTGCAATATTTGCTTTATTGCAATGGTCTGGAAGCTAACTCACAACATCTGAGGTATGTCTTATATGGGATACATAGATATAGCTATATGAGATATATATGTCTCTTTCATATTCTTCATATCTCTTCAACGCAACTTGGAAATACACTATTCCTCTATCCAGTCAGATGTGTAGTGTCTTGACTCTGAGAAAACACACAAGTAAGCAATCAGCATGAAAACAAACTACAGTAACAGGTGACTTTCATAGGTAGCAATTATTGGGCTATTTTACATCAAAAAATTGATACGATGTTGAGTCTCTTTCCTTATTGTACTTATGTTCTTCGTATTCTTTACTAAGATATCTAGGTATCATCTGTCATCTTCCTCACAGGTACAAAGAAGATTCTACTTACCGAAGTCATTAAGCTGTTACCTAAACAATCTCTTCTTAAATTAGAACAAAAACCTCTTTTTCAGTGGTGTATGAGCACCACAGATGAAACAGAAGTGCCAAACAGTCACAATAGTCAAGTAACCGTATATAGACAATAATAACTAGCCATTCTCCAGAATTCATTTCAAAACATTTGAAAGAAGCAATCATTTGTCATTTTAATGGGAGAAAAAAGTAAAATAAAACAAAATCACAAAATGTTAAAGAAATCTTAGCTATCTCCTAATGAGTAAACTACTAAGAAAAAGAGGTAAAGAAAAGTTTTATCTAATTTATAAAAAGCCAAAATGTGCATTATTAAATCTCTATCAATCAGAAGCTATCACATTTATATAAGAGCACAATAATATTAAGTTTTCACATAGTTATAATGGAATCTATTGTTGAGTTTAGGATAAAGTTTATATTAACTAATAGGCTCAATAATGTTGAAACAAACACATTAGTTTCTATTTTTAAGCTACACAAATAGTGAAGGGAAAATTGCAATCAAGAAGAAAAACAACGTTGTGATTTATTTAAACACCTCAAAATGTCACCATAAAATGGTCCACATGAAAAAAAAAGGAACTACTTCAAATTATTTGCCTTTCATAACTCATATTCTTATTTCACTAGAAAAATTTAATTGTGTTTTGCTTATGACCTTTAAAGCATCATTGTCACAGCTTGATGATAACATCCAAATAATTTCAATAAAACATCTACCACAGATGGGAAGCCATAAAATCATAATAGAAATACTCAAACTTTATAATAGTATTTAGAAGAAATTTCTTTTCTAAAACTTAGTCTTTGCCACTTCATAAATGAATATTGTGCTTCCAACTGAATTTCTTAGGAAGACACAATCAAAACTTGAATTACTTCTGCCATTACTCTCTGAATAACCAAACTTCACCATCCTTTGTACCTGTTCATTTATTGATCAGGCCTCATTAAAGCCTTTCTTAAGAATCTGTTAGATTTTATATGTATAATCTAACAGAGATTCTTAAGAGACATTCCTCATATCTCTTCAACACAACTTGGAAATACACTACTCCACATATACATCTTCCACATATCCTACTGAGTGCATGAAGCTTTCCTTAAGTTCTTTTTTGCATTTATTTTCTGCATGTTATTTTCTGTAAATGACATTGCTTTGTCAATGATTCACATAAAAGCCAAACCTTGCAAATCAAATTGAGTTCCATGAGGGTAGGAGCCAGTTTTGTGCTTCTTTTATATATCCTTCAATAGCCAGACATAAGGTCCATACTCAGCAGGCGTTCTTACCTCCTAAACAACAAATGTAGTAAAGACAACTACACAAATATGAGGAGGGAACCCAAAAAACAGAATTTATATATTAAAAATGCATATTTATTCTTACATGTCTAAACTTCTATCACCTTCAAAGTATTCATTTGATGCAATACAATTATTGAGACACTTTTCCCACTGCTCAAAACAGTTTTTGAACTCATTAATTTTCATGCTTCTTTTTAATGCTTCTATTGTTTTTTATTTCACCTCTTCCACTTTGGCAAAACATTTTCCTTTGAGGACTTTTTTCATTTTGGGATACAAAAAAAGAGTTGCTCAGGGTGAGATCAGGTGAAGAGGGAGGGTGGGGCACCGGGGTTATGCTGTTTGGGTCAAAAACTGATGCACACTCAGCACAGTGTGGGCAAGTGCACATCTAAATCACTCATCATGAAAGAAAGCTAATACACTGAAAAAATCTCCAAAAAAAATTCACTGAAGCTGAACACAGTCTCTCACAACAATGCTAGCTGGTACACTAATGCCAATGGGTCCCTAGAACACTTACTTAGTGGGGGAAGCCTGTACTACAAAAGGCCTGGCCTCCAAAAGATAATTCTGGGTTTTTTGGGTCCCCCCTCATGTATAAGAACATGAATATAAACTCTTAGCAAATACCATGCCCTGACCTTCAAATACAGACAGTTAAATACTAATAAAATTTAATAATTAGGCATCTGTACAAATACCATTTGCTCTCATTTTGGCCAATACTTAAATGTTATTTTACAGTCTAATTATTTGAGAAACTAAGGGTGATTATTATATTCTAATATTAGTAGATATAAAATTATTACACATAGGTATTTATTATTCCCATAGTTCAAATAGATGAACTAAAGAAATAATGTAATGTGCCCAAAGTGCATGTAAGAAGTAAATCTGGAAGTTAAACTCATTTTTGTGTGATACAAATACTATGTTTATTTTTATGTATTTATAAATGTATATTTATGTTTAGCTGTTTCTAAGCTTATAAAATGGGTAAAAATGTTATATGTAATCTTCAGAGACTTAATTTTTCACTTGTTATTGAAAGTCATCTATATGGAGGGTGGAACTTCCAGAATGGTAGAATGAAGACTTATGGAAATGCTCTCATCCATAAAAACAATGAAAATGTTGACACAATCTTCAAAATCAACTTTTTCAAAATTCTGGAAATTAACCAAAGTTACAAAGTACTCAGGCATTATCCTAGGAAGATTACTGGATCTTTGCTAGAATCGCTTGATTTATGACATTTTTAACTTGGTCTACTGCATCCCTCCTCTCCTAAGCTCTGCATGGCCTTAAGAACCATCAGCCTCCCAAACACAGAAACTGGGGAAAATGTGTACTCCTCTTGGCCATTAGAGGGAGCAGTCCCAGTTTAGACTTCCCCAGAAAGCACACTCTCCAGAGCTCTGTCACTATTTGATCTTCCTCACAGCTCTCTGGGAAAGCTCCATTCACAAAGTAATATCACTATTTGATGTCACTCAGCACTCACTAAGCAGGAAAAGTCCTCTCCCTAAGAAGTTTATCAAAAACAATCAGCTGCAAGCGATTAATATCACAGCTATTAAGCTGGCCATACCAACTGGGCAAACAAAAGTTCAGTCAAAACTTTAAAAGGGAGAATTGTGAAATTAGATGTCTACTGAAAAACATGGAGATAGTCCTGGGGAATTAGACATGTGCAGCTTATCTCAGAAAAGATCTGAGATCTTATCTCAGAAAAGATCTGAGATAGCCTCAATCTCTCACTTCTGGATAACAACCAGAAAATGAAAGCTAAGGTTGACCACCTGAGTATTAAAAGTATATACCCAAAACACATACATAGCTCTTCACAAAAGTCTGGGAGACTTATCAGTAAAAGAGATTTTAAGAAATCTTTGTCCAATCATTAGCTGATCCCTAATCAAACCAAACAGCAATTTATTAGTGTCCACATACAACAGACAAAATAGAGAATTATAGAATTAGTACAAAAAAGTTACTACCAAAATTGACAGCAGCCACATCAATAAGTTGATACACTGAAGAGATAAGAAATTTAGAGTTCCAAAGTATACACATTAAATCATTTAAAATTTCCAATGTTAAATTATGAGACATGTGAAGACATAGGAAAGTACAGACCATACACAGGAAAAGGAACAATCAATAGAGTTTCCAAGAAAGCAGAAATATTGGACTTAAGGCAAAGACTTTAAATCACCTATCATAAATGTGTTCAATAAACTGAAGGAAATCATTCAACTGAATTAAGGAAAGTATGAGAATGTCTCACAAAATGAAGAATTTCAAGAAAAAGACAGACATTATAAAAAAGGAACCAAACAGAAACTCTAGAATTGAAAGGTACAACAACTGAAAGGAAATATTCACTACAGGGGCTCACCAGCAGATATGAACTGGAAGAAAAAGAACCAGCAAACTCAAAGATACATGACTGAGATTATCCAGTCTGAGGAGGAGAAAGAAGCAATAATGAAGAAAAATGAATAAAATATCTGAGACCTCTGAAACATCACCATGTGTACCAAGTTATACATAATGGGAGCCCTAAAAGGAGTGGAGACAAAAAAGCAGAAATAATACATGAAGAAGATAATGGAGCTGCCAGATTCTGCTGCAACATATAAAAGTGCTTGAAAGTTCCATCCTCGCAACTAGAAAAATGCAGAAAAAGCTAGAACATGGACAATCCTTAAATATATCAGGGAATTGATGTCACAGGGCAAAAGGCTATGCTGAAAACTGGAAACAAAGGAAATCATGGCTTACTAGGAGGAAAGTCACTAGAAACAATAACTGGAACAAATACTTAAGTGGTAACTAACTATATGCTGGAGGATGAGTATAAATTAGCTTGAGGAAAAAGAATTTCTGGGTGCCCAGACTTAGCAGAAATGGGCCCTACACTTTCACAAGTTTTACCTCCAGGAGCCCACCAGATTCTCCTGGTGGAGACTGAAGAAAAACAGCATCATGCATCCATAAGGGGAGGAGAAAACTATTTTGAAATGAATTCAGGAGAAAATTAAGTACTTTGAAATATGCTCAGAGTATGCTGTTCTCCATAATACATAATAATGTCTTCCTTCAAGGGAAACTACTTCATCAGAACTTTATTTGACCTAGGGTGGGGTTAATTATACAATTTAGTTGCCTCATATACTCAAGTCTCTCGTAAAAGGAGAAAAAAATGCTAAGAAATGCTTCTCAAGGTCACAGCCCAGGGAATCAGGCCTACTAAATAAATCTGAGATTTATCACAAGATTATAGAATGCTTCCTCTCCACAAGATCTTACCACATTGACAAGATAGCAGTATAACAACAGTGGATTACAACTACAAGAGCTGTAAGGCACAGGTTCTATTTAAGAAGGAGTTTCAAGCCGGGCTCGGTGCCTCAGCCTGTAATCCCACGTCTTTGGGAGGCTGAGGTGAGTGGATTGCCTGAGCCCATGGGTTCAAGACCCGCCTGGGCAGCGAGACCTCATCTCTACAATAAATTAAAAAAAAAAAAATCAGCCAAGCGTGGTAGCGCATGCCTGTAATTCCGGCTACTTGGAAGGCTGAGGTGGAAGGATCACCAGAGCCCAGCAGGTCGAGGCTGCGGTGGCCGGGAGCAGCCACTGCACTCCAGTCTGGGCAACAGAGTGAGACTCCAACTCAAAAAAAAAAAACAGAAGGAGTTTCTAGAGAAAAATCCTCAAAAAGCAATGAAGAAAAAAAGACCAAGGATGTTAGGGGAAACTAAAGTCTCAGAAACCTATAGTTATAGTAAACATTAAGCCTAACTCGAAGCCAGATAAACAGAAAAACCTCACACTAAAGGCCTATTAACCTCAGTTCCTACTACTCAGCACATAATGCCTGATTTTCAACAAAAAAAAATGACAAAGCATGCTAAAACTAGAAAAAACATAATCTGGAGGGACAAAGCAAGCATGAGAACCAAATGTATTTAAAGCAGAGATTATGAAATTATCAAACCAAAATGTATAATAACTATGACAAATATGCTAACAGCTCTAATGTTAAAAGTGTAAAACATAGAAAAACAGATGGGTAATGTAAGCAGAGCTGAAACCTTTAAGGGAGACAATGGGCAGCACAGTAATAGGGGAGCTGTCTGCCTGAAGAATGAATCAAAAGAATATGCCATAACTCAAAAAAACAGAAAAAAAAGATGAGCCAAAAATTTCCCATGTTTGATGAAAACTATTAACTACACATCCAAAAAGTTCAATGAACTCCAAATAGAAAAGTCAAAGAATTTGCACTTACTTGTGTCAAAACAAACTGTTAAAAGACAGTTTGCTTCTTGAAAGCAACCGAAAAAAAAACACTCATCTACAACAAAGAGTCCTTGACAAGATTAACAGCTACTTCTCTTAGAAACCACAAAAACCAAAAGGTAGTGGGGTGACATAGTCAAAATGCTGAAAGAAAAAGACTACCAACCAAAAACTATAGATCCAGCAAAAATATCCTTCAAAAATTAAAATTAAGACATTCCCATATAAAGAAAAAAAATGAGATAATTTGTCACTATGAGACATTCTTTTTTTTTGTTGTTATAAAGACGTGGGGTATAATTCAGGGTGAGATATACAAACATTGATTATGAAGGTACCCTTGTTGATGAGGGATGCCCCTTCCTCCCCTAGCAGTTTCCCTCAACTGCCAATTCCATCCCCCCTCCTCTGACAGTTTCCCATTACTGCCGAATGCTTTCTTATAGTATTTACAATTGCTCAAGGTTCGCTTATGAGTGAGAACATATGGTACTCTGTTCTTTGTTTCTGTGATAGACCACTGAGTATGATAGACTCCAAATCCATCCAAGTTGCTGCGAAGTCAATATATATGTCCTTCTTTATGGCTGCATAATATTCTATTGTGTATATGTACCACATTTTTTTTTATCCAGTTCAGCTTCGATGGGCACCATGGTTGGTTCCATGTTTTTGCTACTGTGAATACAGCAGCAACGTACATACGTGTCCAGGTATCTTTTTTGTAAAATGATGTGAGTTCCTCTGGGTATATTCCCAATAGAGGAGTTGCTGAGTCATACGGAAGGTCAATTTCTAGTTCAGAAATCGCCACACTGTCTTCCAAAGAGGTGGCCCTAGTTTGCATTCCCACAAGCAGTGTGGAAGTGTTCCTTTTTCTCCACATCCTCCCCAGCATCTGTTGTTGTTTGTTTTATTAATGATGGTCATTCTTGCTGGGGTTACCTGGTATCTCAATGTGGTTTTGATTTTCATTTCTCTGATGATTAGTGAGGCTGAGCACTTTTTCATGTGTTTGTTGGCTGCCCGTATATCTGCTTATGAGAAGTGACTATTCATGTCTTTTGCCCACTTTTCAATGGGGCTGTTTTTTCCCTTTCGGCGCGTTTGAGTTCCTTGTAGACCCTAGATGTTAGGCCTGTGTCAGATATACAGTTGGCAAGTAATTTTTCCCATTCCAAGGGTTGTCTCCCTGCTCTCTTGATGGTTTATTTGGCTTTTTAGAAGCTCATTAGTTTGATGAGGTCCCATTAGTCTTATTTCTTAAGGTATTGGTCTTTAGGATTCTGAATAGGAATTGGTTGCCAGTTCCATACCATAAGGGTAAGGGTATCTCCTGCATTTTCTAAGATTCTTATAGTTTGAGGTTTTACGTTTAGCTCTTTGATCCATTTAGAGTTAATTTTTGTGTATGGTTATAGGTAGGGGTCCTGTTTCAATCTTCTGCATGTGGTCAGTTAGTTTTACCAGCACCATTTACTGAATAGGTTCTCCTCTCCCCAGTGGGGGTTATTGAAGGCTTCGCCAAAGATGAGTTGGTTGAGGAACTGAGACTTTGCTTCTGGAATCTCTATCCTGTTCTGTTGCTCTATGTGCCTGTTCTTGTACTAATACCAGGCTGTTTTGATTACTGTATAGCCTTATAGTAAAGTGTGAAGTCTGGAGGTGTGATGCCTCCTGCTTTGTTTCTTTTGCTAAGGGTTGTTTTGTCTATTCATGGTCATTTATGTTTCCATACTAATTTCTGCATTGTCATTTCCAGGTCTGAGAAGAATGATGTTGGTAACTTAATGGGTATTGCATTGAATCTGTAGATTACCTTTGGTAGGATGGACATTTTAACAATGCTAATTCTTCTTATCCATGAGCATGGAATATTTTTCCATTTGTTTGTGTCTTCTTGGATTTCTTTGAGCAGGCTTTGTAGTTCTTATTGTAAAGATCTTTCACTTCTCTGCTTAGGAAGATACCAAGGTATTTCATTTTTTGGGTGATTATTATAAATGGGATTGTGCTTTTTATTTAGATCTCTGCCTAGTTGTTTTTGGTGTATAGGAATGCAACTGTCTTTTGCATGTTTATTTTGTACCCTGAGACTTTGCCAAAGTCCTTTATCAGTGCAAGCAGGTTTCTGACAGATTCTCTTGGATTTTTCAAGGTATAGGATCATGTCATCAGCAAAGAGAGATAACTTGACTTCCTCTTTTCCTATTTGGATATCCCTGATTTCCTTCTCTTGTTTAATTGCCTGAGCTAGGGCTTCCAACACAATATGGAACAAGAGGAATGATAGTGGGTAGGCTTTTCTTGTTGCAGTTTTCAGGGGAAATGTTTCCAGTTTCTGTCCATTTAGGAATATGTTAGCTGTGGGTTTATCGTGGATGGCACTGACTATTTTGAGGTATGTTCCTTCTACATCTAGGTGTTTGAAGGTTTTTATCAAAAAAGGATGCTGGATTTTAAAAAAAGTTTTTTCTGCATCTAATGAGATAAATCATGTGGTTCTTGTTTTTACATCTGTTGATGCATTTAATTACATTAATGGTCTTGCATGCTGAACCAGCCCTGCATCCTGGGGATGAAGTCTACTTGGTCATAGTGGATGATTTTTGAGATTTTTTTTGGGTCTGATTTGCTAGAATCTTGTTGAGGATTTTTGCATCTATGTTCATAAGGGATATTGGCCTTTTTTTTCTCTTTTTTTTGTTGGATCTTTTGTTGGATCCAGTTTGGGTATCAGTGTGATGGTACCTTTGTAAAATGATTTGGGGAGAATTCCATCATTCTCAATTGCCTGGAATACTTTCAGTAGTATTAGTATCAGCTCCTCCTCATATGTTTTTGCCAAATTCTGCTGGAAAGTCATCGGGTCCAGGGCTTTTTTAGGTAGGTAGTTTTCATATGACAGAGTCAATTTCTTGGGTTGTTATTGGTCTATTCAGTGTCTCAGCATCTCCCTGTTTCAACATGGGGAGATTGTGTGATGTCAGAAAGTTCTCCATTTCATTTAGGATATCAAGTTTGTTTCCATATAGGTGTACATAGTAATCTCTGATAATCTTTTGTATATCTTCAGGGTCACTTGTGATTTGATCTCTTGTATTTCTGATTGTGTTTCTTTGGGCTTTTTCTCTCTTTTTCTTGGTCATTCTGGTTAGGGGCCCATTGATCTTGTTAATTCTTTCAAAGACCCAGCTTTTTGTTTTGTTGATGTTTTCTATGATATTTTTGTCTTCTATGTCTTGTATTTGGGCTCGTGTTTTGGTGACTTGGATTCTTCTGCTAAAGCTTGGGTTTTGGTGGTCTTCTCTTTCCAGCTCCTTATGTGATTTGTTAGGCTCTCAACTTCTGATCTTTCCATTTTCCTGATTGTGTTCGTAGAGATATAAATTCCCCTCTGAGAACTGCTTTCAGGACATCCCAGAGGTTTTGGTAAGATGTTTCTTCATTTTCATTTGTTTCCAGTAACTTTTCAATTTCTGCTTTGATTTCAGTGTTGACTCAGCAGTTGTTCAGCATCATGCTATTTAGTGTCCATGTCTTTGTGGGTTTTGGGGAAATGTTGTTGGTGTTGATATTTATTTTTATTTCACTGTGGTCTGAAAAGGTGCATGGCAAAATTTCAACCTTACGGAATTTGTTTATGCTTGATTTATGCCCAAAGATGTGATCGATCTTGGAGTACGTTCCATGTGGTGTGAGTTAATGTATATTCTGTGGTTGTTGGGTGGAATAATCTGTAGGTATCTATTAAGTCCATCTGATCGAGTGTCAAGTTTAGGTTCTGGATCTCCTTGTTGATTTTTTGCCTCAATGATCTATCTATGGCCATCAGTGGGGTATTCAAGTCCCCTTCACTAGCAGACTTTCTTTATAAGAAATACTAAAGGAATTACTTCTAACTGAAATAAAATAAAACTAAATGATACCAGAAATCCACATGATGAAATAAAGAATATCAGTAACAGCAATTACACAGGTAACTATAAAACGCAATATAACTCTTTTCTTTCTTGATTTAAAAGGCAACTGTAGAAAGCAGTAATTATAAAACCTTGTTGGCAGTCTTATAAAATGTATAAAGATGTAATTTAGAAGGTAAACTAGCATAAAGGTGGGAAAAGGGAATAAGGCTATACTGGAACAAAATTATTCTGCATACTATTAAAATTATGTCAAGATTAACCTAAACTGAATGTTCTTAAGTTAAGGTGTTAATTGTAATCCCCAGGATAACCACTAAGAAAATTCTTTAAAAATACAGTATAAGAAACAACAAGAATAGTACACTAAAAATAAAGTCTACTTACCATAAAAGTAAGTAGTAATGGAGGAATGGGGAAACAAAAAAGACATATAGAAAGCAAATAACAAAATGGCAGACTTGAAATGTACCTAAACAGTAATTACACTAAATATAAATGGATTAAACACTAATATAAATATAAATGGATTAAACACTAATCAAAAGGCAGAAATTATGGATTGAGAAAATAAACATTACAACTATATACTATCTAAAAGAGACACATATACAAAGATACAAATAAGTTGAAAACAGAAGAATAAAAAAGATGTATCACGCAAACAGTAACCAACAGACAGCTATACTAATATCAGATAAAATAAACTTAGACAAAAATTGTTACCAGAAAAAAAGAGGGAAATCTAACAATGTCAAAAGAGTCAATTCAGCATGTAAAGATAACAATTATAAATATGTATACAAGTAATAACACCAAAATACATAAAACA
This sequence comes from Carlito syrichta, assembly GCF_000164805.1. Classification (NCBI taxonomy): domain Eukaryota; kingdom Metazoa; phylum Chordata; class Mammalia; order Primates; family Tarsiidae; genus Carlito; species Carlito syrichta. The sequence continues at coordinate 110,422 of NW_007252726.1, forward strand.
AAAGTTAACAAAATGGAAGACATAGACAACTCAATAACAATTGAGTACTTCAATATTATATTTTCAAAAATAGAAAAAAGTAGACAGATCAACAAGAATATAAAAGACTTAAATAATAACACCAATCAACTTACCTTGACATACATCTAAAGCACAATCCACACAACAGCAGCAAAATAGTCCTTATTTTCAAGTATACATAGAACCCAAGATAAGCCATATCTTGGACCACAAAAAAAGTAAATTTAAAAGAACTGAAATCATACAAAGTATATTTACCAACCATGATGTGAAAAAATAAGAAATTTAAAAAAAAGGAAATTTGGGAAATATGCAAATATTTAAAAATAACATATTTCTAAATAATTTGTGGGTCTAAGAAAAAATTACTGAAAAAGTCTGCAAAGGAGATGATCAAGTATTTAATCTGAATAAAAACAGAAATACATGTCAAAATGTATGGGATGTAGCTTACACAAGATTTAGGAGAAGTTTATAGTGTTATATACCTACATTAGTAAAGAAGAAAAAATATCTTAAATCAATAATCTAAGCCTTCATCTTTTTTTTTTTAGAGCAGGGGTCTCCCTGGGCCACCTGGCTAGAGTGCAATGGTACAATCACAGCTCACTATATCCTCAAACTCTTGGGATCAAGCAATTCGCACACCTCAGCCACCCAAGTAACTTGGACTACAGGTGCATGGCCACTAAGCCTGTGTGTGTGTGTGTGTGTGTGTGTGTGTGTGTGCTTGTATACACAAAAAATATATATATATATACACACACACACACACATTTTACAGAGACAGGGTCTATGTCTCAAACTCCTGACCTCAAACAATCCTCTCACCTCAGATTCCCAAAGCAGCATTCAACTTTAAAATGTAGATAAAGAAAACAGAATGAAGAAAATAAAGAGGAGAAATTAAAGAAATGTAAAACAGAAAAAAAATAAGTAAAATATAAAAAGAGTTGTTTTTGTTTTTGAGTTGGAGTCTATATTAGTTTCCTATTGCTACTATAATGACAACATACCTATGGCTTAAAACAACAGAAATCTATTATCTTACAGTCCTGGAGGTCAGAAATCCAAAATATAAGTTTAAAGAAGCAACAGCCAAGGTTTTGGCAGAGCTATCCTCCCTGCATTCCTTGGCTCATGGCCCCTTCCTCAATCTTCAAAGTCAAGGGTGAAACATTTTCTCTGACTCTACTTCCCTCTTCTTCTGTCACATGGCTTCTTTAGTCAATCTTCCCTCTGCTTCTCCCCCCTTATAAATACACTTGAGATTGCATTTGGAGACAACTCAAATAACCCATGATAACCTCCTCATCTCAAGATCCTTAGCTCGATCATATCTATGGTCTCTTCTAATACTGAAGATAGCATTCATAGGTTCCAGGAGGTATTAGGACTCAGATGGAAGGGCATGATTTAGCCTTCTACACTTGCCTATAATGCTAACCCCTCCTACCCTCTACCCCCCCCACCCACACACACACCCTTTATCTCTGCCCTTATTCCTCCCAGCACTGGTTTTTTCTTGTCCTTCTGGCAGCTTTTACTTAAAGTGTCACTTTCTTTAAGAGACCTTCCCAATCCACCCTATCAGAAAGTTGACCTCATCAGTGATTCTCTATCACAGCACGCTATTTCTTTCCCAGCAGGAATCACAAAGTCCATTAATTTTACACACCTATTAGTTTACTTGTTTATTGCTTTCCCACTGGAATACAAACCCATTTAGATAGGTGACCTTCTCTTTTTCACCTCTATACTCTAGCACCAAGCATGATGCCTGACACATAGTAGGTATTTAATAAATATTTTTTAATGAATAGATAGAAATTCCCATAGCATAAAACTTTCTTTTAAATTGCATTTCATGATATTATATTTATGAGGCAGGACCCAAAAAACTGGAGTTTATTTATAAAAATTTGTGTATTTATTCTTACATGTTTAAACTTCAGTCACTTTTCAAGTACTCTCCTTTCCATGCAATACACCTATCGAGATGCTTTCTGCACTGCTCAAAACAGTTTCTGAATTCACCAACTGTGATGCCTTTTAGTGCTTCTGCTGTTTTTTGCTTCACCTCTTCCACATGGGCAAAATATTTCTTTTGAGGACTTCTTTTCACCCAGGGAAACAAAAAGAAAAAAGTTGCTCAGGGAGAAATCAGGTGAATAGGGAGTGTGAGGCACAAAGGTCATGCCCTTTTTGATCAAAAACTACTAAGCACTCAGTGCAGTGTGGGCAGGTGTGCTCATAAATTACCTATCATGCATTGGGCAAACACATTGAAAGAATCTCCAAAAAAATCCACTGAAGCCAAATGCAGCCTCTCACAAGAATGCTAGCTGGTACACTGATGTCAATGGGTCCCTTTACCTAGCAGGGGAAGCCTATACTACAAGAGGCCCACCCTCCAAAAGATAATTATGGTTTTTTGGGGGGGCCCCCTTCGTATACATATCATACTATGTAAATTTCTTTCTCCCTCCGTTAATTTTTAAAAGTTTCAAGAAAAAATTTTTAAACTCTCATCTTCCCTAAGTTTAAAACAACATATACTTTTGAGGTTCACAAAACATATACCCCACCACACAACAATTATATGAGTATGTGGTTGGTATTATACTATCACATTTAATATCTGAGAAACAATTTTTCTGAATGAGGTTCAATTGTGGTCATTTTTTCTTACTTTAATCATATAGCATTTGAGAGATGAGACTTCATAGGTTTGGTTTAGACCAGGGCATCATTCAACCTCAGAGCCTTCATACATAAAACCTATATACTTACAGATCATGCATAGTTAGAAGGGAATTTAACAATAAACTAAATACAGTTTCCTTATGTTATTGCTGAAATAACTGAAAATCAGAGAAGCTATCCTGCTCATAGTCCCACATGAGGTATAGTCAAAAAGCCAGAATTAAGACCTTAATCTGTGGATTCCCTGAGCTCTTCCTATGTAAACAGAAATATGGAATAAAATTAGGACATTGTATATTTATGTTAGCAACACAGTTGAGAGCATAACTTGGGTTTGAATCTAATTCTCTCACTTAATAACCAGGCAATCCTTGGAAAATCACATAATTTCTAAGTATTAATAACATACTTTTCTAATCTGTAAGAATTATAATAGTAGCTACTTAATAAGGTTGTTGTGAGGATTAAGTGAATTCTAATATGTAAAATGCTTAAAATGGTACTGGCATGTAGTAAAAACTACATACACTTAATATTAAGTACTATTTTACTAAGCAACATACCTTTTCCAACTTTTTATTGTGGCAATATACACCTAACAAAAAACTACCATCTTAACCCTTTTTAAGTTCACAGTTCAGTGATACTTAGTACATTCATATTGTTGTGTAACCATTACCATTGTCCATCTCCAAAAGTCTTATGCAATATACTTTTAACAGACACAAAAATTAAATGAATCAACATTTATATTCAAAACATTGAGACCTGATATAGGATTAAAAAGTCTACTCTGACTGGCATATGCAGCTCTCACGTGATGTTGGTGGTGTTCGATTCTATTACAATACAGATAGGAGATAGTATTAACAGAAGGATGAGATCATTCCTGGAGCCAGTTGTCAAAAAAGACACAATTGTGGAAGTGAAACACATAAATCAGGGTGAGCTCCTGATGGGAGGTGACAGAAAGCAGTCCGCCTCTGGACTCTAAAGATATGAAGTACCTCTAAGAGCAATGAGGGATGGGGAAGGGCAGTGCAGGACCATCAAAGCTGGTCTATGCCTTGGAAAAGCAAACGGAGAACTAGGAAAAACGTCAGTAGGCAGCTCTTAATGCAGGGCCACACACACACATGTACCCCACACAAAGGTGCCCAGGTTAGGGGCATGAGTAGGGGGCTGAAAACATGCTCTAGCACCATGCATTAAGTTGGGCTAGTTCAAAGGCATGTGCCTAGGGGTGATACCTCCTTGTAATTTATCTGCCCAGAGGGAACCAGCCCTGCATCTCAGGGATGAAACCCACTTGTTCATGGTGGATGATTTTTGAGACGTGTCACTGGATCCAATTTGCTAGAATCTTGTTGACTATTTTTGCATCTATGTTCATCTGGGATATTGACCTGTAGTTTTCTTTATTTATTGGGTCTTTGCCCAGACTGGATATCAATATGATGTTAGCTTCATAAAATGATTTGGGGAAAGGTCTCTTTTTCTTGATTGCTTAGAATACTTTCAACAGGATTGGTATCACCTCCTCTTTGCATGTTTTGTAGAACTCTGCTGAAAAGCCCTCTGGTTCAGGAATTCTTTTTGTAGGTAGTTTTCTTATGATGGAGTCAATTTCCTGGGTTATCATTGGTCCATTCAATGTCTCACTTTCTTCTTGTTATGTCATGTCAGAAAGTCTCCATCTAATTTAGGTTTTTGAGTTTGTTTCCATACCAATATACATAGTAATCTCTGATAATTTTTAAAATTTCTTCAGGGTTCATTATGATTTGATCTTTTGCATCTGTGTTTATCTGGATTTTTTTCTCTTTTTCTTGGTCAATCTGGCTAAAGGTCCATCAATCTTGCTTATCCTTTCAAAGAATTAGCTTTTTGCTTCATTTATTTTTTTCCTAAGATATTTTTGTCTTCTGTGTCTTGTATTTGGGCTTTTACATTGGTGATCTGGAGTCTTCTGCTGAAGTTAGGTTTCTGGTTTACTCGACTGTTAACTTGTGAGCTTTCCATTTTCCTGATGTGCCTTTGTAAATAAATGAATCCCCCTCTCAGTACTGCCTTCAAGGCATTCCAGAAGTTTTTGTAAGATGTGTCTTTAAAATGATCATTTTTCCAGAAATCTTTTAATTTCTGCTTTAATTTCTGTGCTGACCCAGGAGTTGTTCAACACCACGCTCTTTAGTGTCCATGTCTTTCTGGGTTGTGGAGGAGCACTGTTAACATTGATATTTATTTTTATTCCTGTGGTCTGAGAAGGTACAATTCAGTATTTCAATATTATGGAATTTGTTTAGGCTTGATTTATGGCTGAGGATGTGGTCAATCTTGGAGTGTGTTCCATGCGGTGATGAATAGAATGTATATTCCATGGTTGTTGGGTGGAATGTTCTGTAGGTATCTATTAAGTCCATTTGGTCAAGCAACAAGTTGAGGTTCCAGATCTACTTGTTGATTTTTTGCCTCAATGATCTATCATGGGTTGTTAGTGAAGTATTTAAGTCTCTGGTTATAATAGTGTTAGAATTAATGTGGTTTTTTAGTTGACCTAGAAGCTGTTTTATAAAATTGGTGCTCCAATGTTGGGTGCATATATGTTTAGGATGGATATTTCTTGTTAATGGATTGAACATTTTATCATTATGTGGTAGCCTTCTGTATCCTTTTTAATTTTTGTTACCCTAAAGGATATTTTGTCTGATATTAACATCACAACTCCTGCTTTCTTTTGTATTCTATTTGCCTGAAAATTTGTTTTCCATCCTCTAACTTTGAGTCTGTGACTGTCTATTCTGGTGAGATGAGTTCCTGTAGACAGCATATTGTTGCAACATTTTTTTTTAAATTCAGTTTGTTATTATATGTCTTTTTGGTTCCTTTAGTTTATTCACAGGCTAAAATGTGAGAGTTTATATCTGTTATGAGCTTCTTATAACGTTTGCTGTTGCTGTTTATTTGTTAGTTTTCTTTTGATTTGGGGGTTGATGTATGTGTGTGTTTTCAATACTTTTCCTGCATTCTTGGGAAGCATGTGGTTGTTCTTTTTTTTTTCTTTCTTCTGTGCTTTATACTTTCTTAAGCATTTCTTGTAGTACTGGTCTGGAGGTGGCATAAACGCTTAGGGAATGAATGTCTGGGAAGGATTTTACTTCTCCATGATTGATGAAGCTTAGCTTAACTGGGTAGGAAATTCATGGTTGGAATTATTTATCTTTGAGAACTTTAAAGATTGGACTCCAGTCTCTTCTAGTCTATAGTGTTTTTATATAAGTCTGCTGTCATTTTAACTGATCTTCCCCAGTAGGTAGTGAGACCTTTCTCTCTTGCTGCCTTCATGATTTCTTTCTTTTATACCTACTTAGTGTAAGCAAGTTACTACATGTCGAGGAGTTGGTCTATCTCATTTGCTGTCTTGCAGGAGTTCTCTGAATCTCTTGTGTTTGAATGGTCACATCTCTGATGAGATGAGGGAAGGTTTCTTGGATAATTTCATGGACTGTTTGTTCTAGGGTGGTCTATCTGCCTGAGGAATGACAATTAAGTGTAGGTTTGGCCTCTTGATATAATCACTCATATCTTGGAGACTTTGTTACATCTTTTTAAGCTTCTTTCCTATGTTTTTTGACAGTTTGGGTTAGTTCCATATTTTGATCCTCAAGCTCTGAGATTCTTTCTTCTGCTTGGTTAATTCTGCTTTCTATACTCGTCAGTTTGTTATTTCTTTTACTGCATTCAAACTATTCAGATAAAAATCTGCTCCAGAGAAACTCTGTTAAAATTCAGAATAACTAGATATTGCAATACCTTAATAATACCCATAGAACATGACCTCCATTTCACCTTAAAAATGATATATGTAATAAAATGATATATGTAATAAAATGTCTAATAGACATAAGGAAAAATAATGCAGGTTAAAGGAATAAAGAGATACAAATAAGGGCAGTTTTTTTGGTGGCCAGGGAAGCGAACAAGGGAGTGACTATAATGAACAGCTGAGATATAATAAAAAGGAAGGGGCAAATCACTATGTGTTGAAGAACATTTCAGGCAGACAGACCAGCAGCCGCAAAGGGTCCGAGGCTAAAGCATGAAGATACAGGAGTTTTTTTGATCAGGAAAAGGTTGGAAGTTTTTAAACAACAACAGGAAAAAACCCATTATTGTCCATTAATAGTAAATATATACACATTTTTATGTTCATGGCTTAATGAGTATCTTCATCAAAAACGAAACAGAAATCCCCTACTCTCTCTATATATATTCTCCATCATATGCACTAAATCTAAATTTTAGATTAATCACAATTGTTTTTAAATAGATTTTTAGACTATATTGAGATCTATATACATTCACAGCATAATTTCCAATTAATTAAAAATAGGTTTGGGGTGCTTTCTATATATCATATTCCAATAATCCTACAAAATCAGTATTATCTTCATTCATAGATGAGAAAAACTGAGGCTCAGAGAAAATCCATAACCTGCTTAAGGTGATATGAGTGGAAAGTGGTAGAATTCAGGGCTGAACTTGGGTCTCCTGATCCCAAATCCAGGGCCTTTTCCCTTTGACACACTTAATTCTGAAATGGTTTAATCTGTTTTTGATGTTTCAGGTGTCCCTAGATCACATCTGCATTCTTCAAAATGTCACACCATGTTAAGCCTGGGGCGAGGGTTTTCTGCATCTTGAAGAAGGCAGATGGGAATATGCCGTGGACTGGTAAGATTTTCTCCTCCATTTATTCAACACAAATTTTCTGACTCTACTATCTGCTATATACTACAGGTATTGTGGTGAACAAATACCTAAGCATTCACTTATATAAATGTGTGTGCATATATGCTCAAAAACATATATATTTATATATACATATACACACATGTGTTTATAATCACAGATGAGTGAGTATAAGAAGAGCAGATGTGCTACATTTGAATGCTGGAGTACAACACATGGGAAGGGTAGCTATGACTAATATAATGGCATATGCCAAAATGGTAGTATAGAACACAAAGTTACAGAAAGTCTTCAGGCTGTTCATGAGTATTATGCAAAACAAGAGAAGTGTCTGTCATAAGTCTAGGAAACACTGGTCAGACAATGTTAAACTGATTTGCTCCAGCACTTCTCAGATCCTTCAATATTTGTGTATTGTGGCTCTTTTAAAAAGAAAATATAGGCCAGGCTCGGTGGCTCAGCCTGTAATCCCAGCACTTTGGGAGGCCAAGGTGAGTGGATTGCCTGAGCCCGCAGGTTCAAGACCCACCTGGGCAACTTGGTGAGACCTCATCTCTACAATAAATCAAAAACTAGCCGGGTGTGGTAATGCATGCCTGTAGTTCCAGCTACTTGGAAGGCTGAGGGGGAAGGATCATCGGAGCCTAGCAGGTCGAGGCTGCGGTGGCCGGGAGCGGCCACTGCACTCCAGTCTGGGCAACAGAGTGAGACTCCAACTCAAAAAAAAAAAAAAAAAGAAAATATAGTATGCAATCTTCTCAAATTTATTGAACCACAGAATTCTTTTTGGAAAAGGAATTAGAAAGTCCTTCAGGATATGCTGTTATAAAACTAAAAGTATAGGCCAGGTGCTGTGGCTCACACCTGTAATCCCAGCACTTTGGGAAGCTGAGGCAGGATCGCTTTAGCCCAGGAGTTCAAAACCAGCCTGGGCAACATAGCAAGACTTCACCTCTACAAAAAAAACTTTTTAAAAGCCAAACATGACGGCGGACGCCTATAGTACTAGCTAGTCAGGAGGCTGAAGTGGTAGGATCACTCGAGTCCAGGAGTCTGAATTTTGAGGCTGTGGTGAACCATGATCATGCCACTGCACCCAGCCTGGGAAATGGTGACATCAAATCAAAAAAATTAATGAATGAGTATATTCCAATAACTACTTTGGGACCTGTCAGTGACTATAAAAAACTAAAAAGAATACATAAAAAATAAATACTAAAGGACAAAGTTTAAGAAATATATAATGAAGTTTAGCATTTTAAAATTAAATAAAATATTAATATAATATTAAAGTTTTCTTCTATGAATAGCTATAAAAGAAATTTCACTTCAGAAATCCACAGTGATAATAATTTGACTTAATTCTTTAAGGCCTAAGGTAAGCCTGTATAAAATACAAAAATTTAAATTATTTATAAACTTCAAGTAATAAAACAGTAGCTCTATAAATTAAGAAAAATAAATGATCTAAAAGTTATATTTCCCTTTTGAAATGTGTTTATCTTATATTTTTAAATATAAGAATCTCTTATGACCCTTAAGATTGAGTCTGGCTGAAGAGTCTAAAAATGTTTCTCTAAAAAGAAAACACAAAAAAGGGCACTGTTTACTGTTGTCCTTTGGATAAGACTCATTTGTTGAAGAAGGACTACTCTAGTTAAATTATTCAAATGATACTGGCATTTAATAGGCTCCATGCATCAAAGATGTTTGACAATCATTAACCTTTTAGGGCTACAGTAATTTGTGCAATTAACTTGGGGGAAATTATTTTTCTCGGTCACGTAATTAATTGTCCGTGCCTTTTTAAAGAATTCTTGTACCTGAAGTAAAAGTAACATGAAAATACCAAGACCATACAATTTAAGATCAGTTCCTCAACACACAGTACAATCAGCCAGACACTTTTTAGATGTCTCAAATATGATGAAATATAACTCATTATATGAAGACCAAAAAAAGATGGCCAAAGTCCCTCCACAAGCTTTGTAAGTAACTACCACAAGGCATATCTTTTTCTTTTATTTATGACTTTCAAATTAGGGAGGAAATTATCCAATTTTGAAGTTCATAATTTTACATGGAACTGTTTTGGCTGAAATATAAGAATATACTTTAAAAATTAATATTTCATTCTGGGCGCTGTGGCTCATGCCTGTAATCTCAGCACTTTAGGAGTAGGAGGTGAGAGGATTGCCTGGGCCCAGGAGTTCACCAGCCTAGGCAACCTGACAAGACCTCATCTCTACAATAAATTAAAAAATTAGTTGGGTATAGTGGTTCATACCTATAGTTACAACTACTTGGAAAGCTGAGATGGAAGGATTGCCTGAACCCAACAGGTTGAGGCTGTGGTAGCTGTGAGTGTGCCACTGTACTCCAGCCTGGGAGACAGTGTAAGACTGATTCAAAAATAATAATAACTAATATTTCATTAGCAAAGTGAGAGAATGGGTGACTATTAATTAGTATCATAGGTTGATACCTGTGAGTATTCACAAGTTGAGGATGAAGTGAGAAAATGGAAAGGCATTATTTTTCTTTACCCAAAATAAGCTATATATACTAAAGAATATAGATTGATCGTTAATCAACAAATACACAGTAAGAGTGAAACACTTGCTGAATTCAAATCCAATCTGCAGGAATCTCTTGGGTGACTATCGCTCAATGAATTGGATTTTGTAGAAAATACTAAAAAAAGTATCCATGTTGTGAGAAGCTAGATGTGTGATGTTTTTATTCTTCATGTTTTGCAAATATTTCCCCCAAAATATAATTTTGTCAGTATAGTCAGGAAAAAGTAACATCACTATCAAAACATACTCATTTAAAGTACAATAAATTATGTTATTCAAAAATTAGCATAAATATGATTTTAAAAATCAGGACAATCAAGATGGCAAATATTTCAAAATGTAACAACAGATTATAGCAATCAAAAAAAGACAACCCTCTAACCTTGGCAATTTGGTGAGGAAGTATACTAGGTGGAACCATATAAGAGTGCTCATCTTTCATCATTTTTCACCTATGAGGTCACTTCATATGATTTAATTCACATAATAGTAGTTAGTAACACCATTCTGGAGTCAGATATGCGGTTCAGACTCTGGTGACACCACTAACTAGTGTGGTGATCTTAAACATGTTAAATTATTTGAGCTTAAGTTTTGTCATCTTTAAAACTGGGATAATTAATAATGCCTACCACATAGGTTTTTCTTGTGCACACTATATAAATAAGGCAGGTAAGGTGCTTGGCTTTTTTGACGAGAACAGAGTAGGTCATCAATAAATGTTAGTTATAAATTATTTGCATGGCAGCAAAGAACACACGTTTTAAATGCTTTAAACCACAAATTTGTGGTTCTGTATCTCTAGTGATAGTATCATTCAGAAATGTCAACTAAAAAGTTTGAAAATAATTTCTGTGCCAGATAATGGCAATGGCATTGCACAGACTAGTATCACTGACCTTAAATAAATTCAGGTTCTCGAACTACAACTGGGCTTCTAATGTAGCCCAATTACCCATGTTTACACACTCTGATTTCTACCACGTTTATCGATGATCTTTTCCATCCTCTTCCTACTGAAGGCCTGCCATCTCTCTCCTAACAAACCAGAGGATGTCTTTTTCTCATTTTCCAGAGACAACAAAAGCCAACAGGCTACCTCCCTTATTGCTGCCACCAAACTACAAAAGTCCCTTGTGTCTGCTTACCTTTCCTGCCTTCTTCTAGGGAAACAGAGATGCTTTTTTCCCTCCTTCAAAGCTTATCCCCAGGGCTCTGGATCTCAACACCTTTCACCTCCCTTGGGAAACACAATCCTTCTGTAATCTCTTTTGTCAAACATCTTCAATGGTCCCCTTCTCCTCAAAACTAAACATCCTGCAGTATCACCCGCTTTTAAAACAAACAGAAAGATTTTCTTGACCCTGTATCTCCCTCCAGTGGCTCCCCTCCCCTCGGTTAGTTTTTGAGAGACATTTATCCCTACTATCGCTGCCCCCTCTTCCCTCTATAGCCCACAGCCACCAACGCAGGTGCTCTTTCACCAAGGTGCTCTGTTTGCTCCCTTTTGCTAAAACTCAAGTTCATGTCTCAGATCCTAATAGCCTCAACTCACCAGCACACAGGGCAATGTAAATTCTGCCTCCCCCAACTTATGTACCACCACACACTCCAGGTGACCACCCTCCTCCTACTCGCTGGTGGCTACTCCTTAATGCCATTTGAGAACACATATTTCTCTGTCTGTTCCTGCAACATTAAAGTTAATTGATTCCTTCTCAGATACTCTTCTTCCTCTGTATATACCCTGAGTACTGTTAATCACACTCCTGAATCCAATTACCATCTATAAGCACATAACTCTGCAGCTGACACAGCAAGTTGCCTTACCAATATCCATTCTCTCCTTAGTTATTAACAGAACACTAATTTTGTTTTGAACAGCAATGTGCTCTGGTTTAAAAACAAAACAACAAAAGCTTGATTTCTCAGGTTTCCTTACAGCTAAAGATAGTTCTGTGACAGTTCTGGCCACTGAAATGTAAATGGAAGTCTAATGGGTATGGGTTCTCTGAAAGCTACTGCTTTTCTGATAAGGGACAAACCCAGCTAGCACACCCTTCCCCCTTTGCCTGTCTGAATCACAGATGTAATTCCTAGAGTAGCAGCTATCATGAAGTCAAAAGGCATACTCTGCAGAAGATAGAAAGAGTCTAGCTCCTTGATGACATAACTACCATACATGACTTGAACTTGCAAAAGTTAAAATTAAGGTTAAAGCTTGCTCTATTTAAGTTACTTGGTTAAGCAGTTAGTCATCCAGATTTATATGACTTGCAGCTGAATACAGTCCCAACTAATACTACACCAAGATTGGCCAAAGTGAACAGCCAACACCTCCAATACATATTGTAGGTGTGAATATCTCAGTGCTATTCTCCAAGCATTGCAACAGCAACATAGCTGATAACTTTTCTGTAACTCTCAAAATGTTATATAAGAGACAAAGATTTTTAAGTCTTTGATCACTATGAACGATTTAGCAACTATAAAACAGTTATATCACAAGACACTAGCAAAAATTATTAAGGATAAAGTAATGTTCTATGTATAAGTCAGTTTTGTTACCAATCATAAGCCATTTGTATTAAGTACAAAGTAACATCTTTATAATATTACAGATATTGACCTATTAACAAGCTGTATTTACATACCATTATAAGCCAAAACATAAAATATACATCAATTTATTTTAACATTTTTTGATTATAAAAACAATCCACACTCATAGAAAAGCAGAAATTCAAATCAGAAGTTTTTAAAAGGTAATAAAAATTACATGTTATCCCACCTCCCAAAGATTACATTTTTAGTATTGGTACATTGCTTTCCCATATTTAATACAGGTAGAATAGCCTTTATCTGAAATGCTTGGAACCAGAAGTGTTTCAGATTTCAGATCTTTTCAGATTTTGGAATATTTGCATTATACTTGCTTGTTGAACATCCCAAATCTGGAAATCTGAAATGGTCCAATGAGCAAAGTCACGTTGGCACTCAAAAAAAGATTTCTAATTTGAGATGTTCAACCTAGATATATGTAAATATAATATATAGTATATAAATTTTTTATGCTTTCTCATTTATTGTTTATATCATAAAATTTTCCCAATACATCATTCTTTGAAGTTTCCTAGTTCAAGACCAAATTCATTAACTTTTTCTCTCTCCCAAATCCCTGAAATACGAGACTACATAACAAAAACAAATCCACAGCAATAGTAAATATTTGTGAGGACCATGTTCCCCTTCATCTATTTATAAGGTCTTTTCACATTCTGCTCCCTCTGCTTAGAACACTCTTACCCCATTCTTCATCACCCAGTTATTCTTTCTCTTCCCCTATATCTCAGGTCAACTGTCACTTGCTCTGGGTAAACTTTTGTGACAATCCCTCTCCCAGAAAGTTAGCTTTTTCATATGCCCCCACAGTGCAACTTTTCCTCACAGAACATATCCTGTTTGTGTGTAAATTGTTGAATACCTGTCTCCCCCACAAGACATATATAAACTCCATCACAATAGGCTCGATTTCACAATTATTTTGTTCACAATTATTTTCTAATGCATAGCACACTCCCTCCACAACAAACAGTTATGGAACAGATTAGTGAATTTCTGGAAAAATCTAAAATTGAAGGAAACAATAATGACAAATCTAAAGAAATTAAGGAATCTGTGTCACTTGAAATGTTTTCCCAGTAGAAGCTCAGAATAATCCTATTATCAATGCAGCATAGGCCAGAAGAAACTGACCACAGATAATTGGCCAAGTAATTAACTAGCAGAAGAGCTGAATTAGTCCCCCTACTTGAACCATCTGCTCCAGCAAAGGAGTGGGAGGTTGGTGGGCACAAGTGAAGCTCTCTGACAAGGAGTACAAACAGAAATGACACCAGAGCCCACAAAGGAACAAACTCAGTGGTACAGACCCCCTCATGGAGCAGGGTAGCTAAGTGAAAACCCTACCCTGAAACATATTCCCTCTCCTTTCCCTGAAAAGTCATCTGAAGTTGAGCTCTTGTATTAGAACCTGCATTCACCACTAGCTGAAGAAGGATTCTTGCTTGAACTGAGTTATAGATTCTTACTCACAAATGTGAAAAGAAATTAATGAAACACTAAGCCTCTGAGGTGAACAAACAGCATGAAAGAGAGGCACCCAACTGAACAACCAGAAAGATAATAGAAGATGAAGACTGGAGTTAGAGAGCCTGGATTTGAATCCCAAGGTGAACTTTAGTGTTTGTGTGTGTGTGTATGTGTATATATATATTCCTGATCCCTGAGTAAACAGGAAATACAGTAAGCAAAAAGATTAAAATGAACATACTCAGAGAAATAAAAAAGTTAACACACCCACAGAAAAAAGAACAGGTCATATGAGCACAAATGTCTACCTCTCCTCTCACTCAAGGTCTCAAGAACTAACCAAAAAAACTTGTTTTTAAGTGGAATTAATCCTGGAACACCAAAAAAATGGTGCCATCAGCAGACCTCATATTTTATGGAATTCTTAGAAGACAGAGGATATATGGGACAAAGAATATGAAAGATTCTTGGAAGACAGAGCGCTATTAATTGTAGCCCCAAACAGAAGACTGAGAATAGTTCACAACGTATCCAAGAGAAGCTCAGAGCCAACAAACAAGAGTGATTCAACAAGAAGTTGATTTTAAGAGAGAGTTTGGAACAGCTGGGTTAGCAAGCACCCCACACACAATCCATGTTCACAGTATGGCAGTGAAAAGGGAGATGACTTATCTGTGGAGATTGCCAAGTGTGGATGTGGGGTCTTAAAGAGAACAGAGAAAGAGAACGCCTCACCTCTGTAACAGACATAAAGGAAAGGGTGTAGAGCAAAAACCAGCAACTCTGTCTGCAAACAGGACACCCACGCATCTCCCAACAAACTCTAATGCTGGCAGTCTGAAGGGAATCCAGTCTGCCTGCCAACTCCCCACTGAGCCAGCCCCCAGACAGGGATGCAAGACAAGTAACATGGCCCATACTCCACAAAGTTTGCAGTAGATTCTCCCATCCAAAGAAAAAAGACAGTGGGAAGATCCAAATAACTAAAGAGAAAACCTGTATAGCTATCAGCATTAATTAACTTAGTCCTCTCTTCATAAATATGAACAGTCAGCCAAGGACCATGAGGTCTTCAAGATCTAAAAGCGTGAGAGGGAGGAGGCAAGATGAATACACACAACCACTAACCCTTGAAGAAACAGCCACAATCAAGGAATCAAAAAAAACCCTTTAAGATTCGAATTAGTATACTCAGAGAGATTCCAGAGCTATATATACCCATTACAGAACAGAATCCCAGCAAAAATAAATCTATTAGAAATATTAAAGTTTTTTTGGAAGTTAAAAACAATTGCCAAAATACAATTTTTAAAGTACAATTGAGGATTAGAATAGAGTTGGCAACATGGAAATTAAAGTTAAGGAAATTACTATTATAGAAAAGAAGCAAAAATTTGAAAAACAAGAGCACAATGTTGAGAAGTGGAGAACAGATCCAGGAAGGTACAAGAGGCGTGTATGAATAAGTAAACAGAGACAATAGTTAACAGCCTAACAAATCACCTAAGGGAGCTGAAAAGACAAGACCACAAAACCCTAATTTCAGCAGAAGAATCCAGATCACCAAAGTAAAAGCCCAAATACAGGACATAGAAGACAAAATTCAATGAAACAAAAAGCTGGTTCTTTGAAAGGATAAACAAGATTAATGGATCCCTAGCAAGACTGACCAAGAAAAAGCCCAAATAAACACAATCAGAGGTGCAAAAGATCAAATCACAATGGACCCCAAAGAAATACAAAAAAGTATCAGCAATTACTATTTGTACCAGTATGGAAACAAACTTGAAAACCTAAATTAAATGGAGGACACAACCTCCCAAGGTTGAAACAAGAAGAAAGTGGGACATTAATTGGACCAATAATAACCCAGGAAGTCAACTCCATCATAAGAAAACTACCTACAAAAAAAATTCCTAGACTAGACAGCTTTTCAGAGGAGTTCTACAAAACATACAAGGAGGAGCTGATGCCAATCCTATTGAAAGCATTCCAAGCAATCGAAAAAGATGGAACTCTCCCCAAATCATTTTATGAAGCTAATATCACATTGGTACCCAAACCGGGTAAAGATCCAGCAAAGAAAACTACAGGCCAATATCCCACATGAACATAGATGCAAAATACTCAACAAGATTCTAGCAAATCGAATTTAACAAAACAATCTACCCACCATGAACAAGTAGGCTTCATACCCAGGACGCAGGGCTGGTTCAACATCTGCAAGACCATAAATGTAATTAAATACATCAACAGATATAAAAATAGGAATTGCATGATTATATCATTAAACGCAAAAAAAGCTTTTGATAAAATTCAGCATCCCTTCTTAATAAAAATCTTGAACTTCTAGGCATAGAGGAAACATACCCCAAAATAGTAAGAGCCATCTACAATAAACCCACAGTCAATATATTGCTACTAAATGGACAGAAATTGAAAGCATTTCTCTTGAAAACTGGAACAAGACAAGGCTGCCCACTCTCACCCCTCCTGTACAACATAGTGTTGGAAGTCCTAGCTAAAGCAATTGAACAAAAGAAGGAAATAAGGGGTATCCAAACAGGAAAAGAGGAAGTCAAGCTATCCCTCTTTATTGATGATATGATTATATACATTGAAAACCCAAGAGAATCTGTCAAAAACCTTCTTGCACTGATAAAAGGACTTTGGCAAAGTCTCAGGGTACAAAATCAATTTGCAAAAGAAGCTGCATTCTTTTACACCTACAACAAACAGGCAGAAAACCAAATAAAAAGCACAATCCCATTCACAATAGCAAAAAAGAAAGAAAGAAAGGAAGGAAGGAAGGAAGGAAGGAAGGAAGGAAGGAAGGAAGGAAGGAAGGAAGAAAGAAAGAACGTCAGCATCTTCCTAACCAGAGATGTAAAAGATCTTTACAAAGAAAACTACAAAACACTGCTCAAAGAAATCAAAGATGCCACAAACAAATGGAAAAATATTCCAAGCACATGGATTGGAAGAACCAATATTGTTAAGATGTCTGTCCTACCCAAGGCAATCCACAGATTTAACACAATACTCACTAAATTACCAACATCATTCTTCTCAAACCTGGAAATGAAAATACAGAAAAGCATATGGAAACACAAACGACCATGAATAGCCAATACAATCCTCAGCCAAAGAAACAAAGCAGAAAGGTATCATACTTTCAGGCTTTAAACTTTTTTATAAGCCTACAATAATCAAAACAGCCTGGTATTGGTACCAGACCAGGCATATAGGCCAATAGAATAGGATAGATATTCCAGAAGCAAAATCTCAATTTCTCAACCAACTCATCTTCAACAAAGCCTCCATCGACAACCATAGGGGAGAGGAGAACTTATTCAGTAAAAGGTACTGGGAAAACTGTCTGACCACATACAGAAGATTAAAACAAGACCCCTACCTACCTATCACCATACACAAAAAACAGCTCTAAATGGATCAAAAGACCTAAATGTAAAACCTCAAACCATAAGAACCTCAAACCATAAGAACCTACCTATCACCATACACAAAAAGAGCTCTAAATGGATCAAAGATCTAAATGTAAAAGCTCAAATCATAAGAACCTTAGAAAATGCAGGAGACACCCTTATGAAAATTGGAACTGACAACCAATTTCTGATCAAAACCCCAAATGCCCATGCCATAAGACATAAGACAGACAAGTGGGACCTCGTCAAACTGAATAGCTTCTGCAAAGTAAAAGAAATCATCAAGGGAGCTGAGAGAGAGCCCACTGACTGAGAAAAAATATTTGCCAACTACATACCTGACAAAGACCTAACATCTATTATCTACAAAGAATTCAAACGTGCCAAAAAGAAAAAAAAAACTCCTATCAAAAAGTAGGCAAAAGATATGAATAGACACTTCTCAAAAGATGACATATGAGCAGCCAACAGATATGTGAAAAAATACTCAGCCTCACGAATCATTAGATAAATGCAAATTAAAACCACACTGAGATAACACCTAACTCCAGTCAGGATGGCCATCATCAATAACTCAAAAAATAACAGATGCTGGAGAGGATGTGGGGAAAAAGGAACACTTCTACACTGTTGGTGGGACTGTAAACTACTATGGAAAACAGTGTGGCGACTCCTAAAAAACCTGAAAGTTGACCTTCCATATGACCCAGTAGTCCCCCTTCTGGGACTATACCCAGAGGAACTCAAATTATTCTATAAAAAAGATACTTGTGCTAACATGTTTACTGCAGCACTACTCGCAATAACAAAAACATGGAACCCACTCGGCTGTCCATCGAAAGTAGACTAGATTTTTTAAATGTGGTACATATATGCAATGGAATATTACACAGCCATAAAGGACAAAATTATGAACTTCACAATAACTTGGATGGATTTAGAGTCTGTAGTACTCAGTGATCTATCACAGAAACAATGAACTGAGTACCACATGTAACCACTCACAAGCGCAACTTGAACAATTATCATAACTGTAAGATGGGATTGGCAGTGGTGGGACACTGCCAGGAGGAGAGGAGCACACTTCACCAATAAGCATACCTAGTTTCAAACCAGGCAAAATGGGCACCAAAGTCAGGCCCAAACTTTACCCATACAATGATCATTTGTAAATCCGATCCTGAATTGTACTCCACATCTAGACAGAAAGAAAAAAGAAAGAAACCACTTTAAAGAAAGAAAACAGAGACAACAGAAGGAGAAAATAGAGAAAAAGGCAAAAGAAAATTTGACTACATCAACATATTGGATCTCAACATCTTTCTGTGTATGCCCATTTATTACCTAAGCATAAATTTATACAAGTAAATAGCTGAGTCACAGCATGCACTCATTTGGTACTTGCAGCCTCTGTCAATCTGAGAAGTAAAAAGTGACCTCTCAATGTTCTTAATTATATTTCATGGGTAACTTCTTGCTCAAGAATATTAATATTTCTGCTTTGTGAATCAACTGTTCACGTCCTCAGCCATCCATCTATAGAGAGTTTTATTGATTTTTAAGAGTTCTCATATTTAAAAGATAGTGCTTTTGGCAATACAGGCTGCTAATACGTTTTCCTAATTTGTGGTTTTTCTTTTACCCACGTATATAATTTGTCATTAAAAAGTTCAAATTTTAATTTATAGTTTGGAGACTGCACGTTCATAGAGGCCAGGGAGTAGTGGCTCAAGCCTGTAATCCCAACACTTTGGGAGGCCGAGGCGAGAGGACTGCCTCAGCCCAGGGGTTCAAGAACAGCCTGGGCAACTTGGTGAGACTTCATCTCTACAATAAATCAAAAAATTAGCTGGACGTGGTAGTGCGCACCTGTAGTTCCAGCTTCTTGGAAGTCTGAGGTGAAAGGATCGCCTGAGCCCAGCAGGTCAAGGCTGTGGTGGCTGTGGTAGCTGTGAGTGTGCCACTGCACTCCAGCCTGGGCAACAGAGTAAGACACCAACTCAAAAAAAAAAAAGAGATTTCATGTTCATAATTATAAAGTCCTTTCCACTCGAAAAGTTCTAAAATCTTCATCTTTGTTTTCTAATATATTAACAGTTCAATTTTTGCATTTAAATATTTGATCCATCTGAAATTTTCTTGATACCAAGAGTTCAATAAGAATCCAACTTATTATTTTGCCAAATTCTAGATGTTGATTGCGATATCACTTATTAAACAATCTATCTGATCAGTTACTTATTTCTGTATACAAATAACCCCCAAGACTTCATGGCTTAAAACAACAATCAACATTACATTATCTCACAACATTACTTGGGGCCAGAAATTCAGGAACAGCTTAGTTCTGTGGTTCTGGTTTGGTTGTATCTTCACAAAGTTACAAGCAAGTTGTCTCCCAGATATCTGAAGGCTTTACTGGGGTTGAAGGATTTGCTCCCCTAATGACTTGCTCACATGCAAGGCGATGCTAGTTTTGACCGCTTTGCCACATGAACTTCTTCACACCACTTGAGTGTCTTCACAACATGGTAGCCAGCTTGCCCCAGAGCAAATGAAACAGGGATGCACAAGACAGAAGTCACAATGTCTTTTATGACCTAACCTTGGCAGTCCACACTATCACCTTCATAATATCCTACAGGTTACATAAGTCAACCCTATACAATATGAGAAGAGAATACACAAGAGTGAGAACACTAGAAAGCAGTGATTATTGGAAGCTATCTTGGAGACTGACTCTTACCAATCTTTATTATATTAATTTAAAATGAAATATATTGAACATATGCTAGACTTCATTTCATTTTCTGTCTACTCCTGGGTCAGTTCTACAATCATGTAATAATTACAACTTTATCATAAGTAGAGGCAAGTCTGTCTTCATTAGTGTTCATTTTCCAAAATTTTCTCACAACTCAAATATTTTTTCCTTATAAATGAACTTCAAATTAGCCTCATTACCTGTGAGTGACCAGACTAGCCTCTGTGATAGACTGTGGTAGGAGTTGTTGGTAGGAGCTATGTAAGAAAAATGTCTATGCAGCATCATTAAGCATGTTAGATTATGCTACTAATATTACTTGCTTTAAATTATTGTACATTTACTCTCCAAAAAATATTTAATGAATGTCTACTATGTGGCAAATACAACCGTAGGTAGTAGATGAACAATAGTGGACCAAAGAGACATAGTCCTGTCCTCTAGTAGGAGTCACAGATTATAAGGAAATTGCATAAAATACATGATGATATGTAAGTGCTGTAAAAGAAAAGCATAGGATCTGAAACAGTGAGCATAACAAGGGGACCTAATCAATTTTGAAAGTTCTAAAAAGTATCTCTGAAAAAGAGTTACTTAACCTGAGGCCTAAAGGATAAATTAGAGCGTACCATATGTGTGTGTTTTTGTGTAGTTGGGGTTGGGTAAGCAGAGGATGGTTAGAAATTGGTCCAGGCAGTGGAAATAGCATATGTAAAGGTCTTGGGGTGGAGAATAACTTGCCTTGTTCAAAGCTCTGTAAAAAGCCCAAGAAAGCTATAATGTTGGGAAAACTGAACGCCTAGGAAGTGTGACCAAGAAAGTAGGCAAGAGATCCTCTGGTGGCTGCTCCTGAACACCTTTCAGAGAAGAGTTAGGCTGCATTAGTGCCAGAGCTGTGATTGGCTAAGACACCACAGTGAGGTAGCCCAACTCTCCAAAAAGTAAGACAAAAGTAGAAAGTCAACAGCAGGAAAAAAAAATATTTTGTGAAACCACAGTACCTAATGGCAATGAGTCCATCTGTGCACAGTTGTGGAGAAAAAGTTACAAGTGTTCTAGAAATGTAACATAACCCAAAAAGAAAACTTAAGGACAGTTAAGTGAAGTGGTCTTGCCCCTGAAGAGTTAACAACTTGAGGCAACAGTGGGTTCCTGATTCCAGACTCAGATAATCTCCCTCAATCACCCAGCCCTCACTGCAGTGAATCCAAAGACTTCCATTACTCCAATTATCGTGAATATCAGAACAGCAAGTAAAAAAAAAAAAAATCCACAGTTTGCACTGGATTCAAATAATGAATTCACAGACCAAGGAAAATTGATATTTTACAAAGTTAACTAGTTTTCTGTAAAAGCAAGGTATGACTTCATGTTTTCAAGTCTTTTTTATGATCCTCTTTATTTTTATAAGAGACAAGATCTCACTCTGTCACCCATGCTAGAGTACAGTGGCACACAGTTCATGCCAGCCTCAAACTCCTGGGTTCAAAGGATGCTTCTGCCTCAATCTCTCCAGTAACTGAACTACAGGCACATGCCACTACATATGGTTAAATTTTTATTTCTTTTTTTTTTTTTAAGAGAGAAGGTTGTGGTATGCTGCCCAAGTTGGTCTCAAACCCCTTGCTTCAAGCTATCCTCAGCTTCCTGACTCAGCCACACCAAGCACAAACTTAACTATACTTATGTAAAAAACAAGATATAATTTCATGGTTTCAAGTTTTTTTTTAATCATCCTCTTTAAAGTTTTATGGTTTTCTTATAAGGTTTTATTCTTTTATATACATATATGATTTATAAACATATGTATATAATTTATATGCTTATAAACTATATATACTTTTAACAAGTTTATTTCAAGTTTTTGGCCTTATGATTGTGAATGAGGTCTTCTTTGTTATTGATTACAAATGGTTATTGATATAAATGAAAGTTATTAATTTTGTACACAACTTGTAAACAAGCACCTTTATTACACTGCTTCTAAGAGTGTCAGCTGACCTTTGTTTTTCTAATCATAGAATCATATCTTCAAATTACAACAATTTTGCTTTTTCTTCCTGTCATTTACTGTTTATTTTTCAGTGCAAACTAACATTATATAACACTTACCAACAAACATTTTAATGGCATTGATAACAACCTTATTTAGAAATTTAAAATAAATGTTTTTAGGGTTTCAATGTAATAAATGATGACTATTAATTTAAGACACATGATGTTGACTATGCTAACATGAAAAATACCCTTAACTTCTTTTTATACCTATTACTACTGGGTTTTATTTTTTAAAGGAAGAAAAGGTGTTAAACTTTACCAAATAACTCCCTAACATCTATTGAGACCATATGATTTTCCTCCACTGACTTATTCATAATTTGAATATAGACCGTAGCCCAACTTACAATCTTCCAACTTCGGGACAGTACCCATTCAACCATTCTGTTTTACATTTCACTAAAGGATTCAGTATATTACATGAGATATTCAACATTTTATTATAAGATAGGATTTCTGTTGGGTATTTTATCCAACTAGGCTAATGTAAGTGTTCTGAGCATACTTAAGGTAGGCTAGGCCAAATTATGATATTTGGTAAGCTAGTTGTATCAAATGCATTTTCAATTTATGACATTTTCTTTTCTTTTCTTTTTCTAAGAGATGAGATATTGCTATGTTGCAGAGGCTCATCTTTAACTACTGGGCACAAGCAATCCTACTGCCTCACCCTCCCAAAGTGCTAGGATTACAGGTGTTAAGCCATCACACGTGGCCAACTTATGATATTTTCCATTTATGATGAGTCTATCAAGACACAGACCCATCACATTTGAAGTGCATATGTCTGTGAAATTTTTTAATAATGAGCAATCATTCTTAATACTGAGTAACAGAATGAATGCCACTTGATCACATTACTTTTTTTAAAATATTTTTTATTATGACGTTGTGGGGTACAGTTAAGGGTTAGGTATACAACCACGTTTCATTCAGGCACGCTGTTGATAAGAGGTGTTTCCACATCCCCAGAGAGATATTTGCTACTGTTAATCCCATCTCCCCCCACCCCCCATAGTTTTCCACTACTCTCAGTCATTTTCTTATAGTATTACATTGGATGTTCAAGGTCCATTATATGAGTGAGAACATGTGATACTCGGATCTTTGTTTCTGTGAGAGGTCACTCAGTATTATAGACTCTAGTTCCATCCAGGTTGCTGCAAAATTCATGGTTTTGTTCTTTTTTATGGCTGCATAGTATCCCATCGTGTATATGTAGCACAGTTTTTT